>NW_020529306.1:0-39271 GCF_003368295.1 Carassius auratus
AACTCAAGATCTTCACAACTAATCATCACACAGGTCTTTAGATTAGACTGACCACAAAAAGACATTGATGTCATAAAATTCTAGAGTAGTTTGTCGCAGTGTAAAATATGTAACTTCCTGTTGCCAATAGGTGGTGCTATGACTATAACTGAATATTGGCATGTAGATCTGTTCAGGTCAAGAGTCTATCCAACATGTGAAGTTTGGGGCAGATTGGACATTGTATGTCTGAGTTACAGCAACTTCCTTTTTCATGGCGAAACATTGAAATTTGTCAGGCCGCCATGGACCCGCCCTTTAACGAAACCTCAAGTCCTTCGCAATTTATTATCGCAAAGGGCTTTAGATTACACTGACCAAGTTTGGTGTTGATCTGAATAAATCTCTAGGAGGAGTTCGTTAAAGTACAACCCCTGAAAATGGCAAAAACAACAGCAATTTTGAAGGGAAAATTCAAAATAACCGACTTCCTGTTGGGATCCGGATTACGTACCAAGAGACTTTTTTGTAGGTATTGGAGTGTTACATGTGTGTACCAATTTTTTGTACATGTACGTGAAACATAGCTCGAGGCGCACTCCGTTGAAAGTGTATAGGTGGCGCTATAGAGCCATTCTGCCACACCCGGTGGAATATTGGCCTGAAGATCTGTTCAGGCCAGGACTCTTATCACACATGTGAAGTTTGGGGAAGATCGGACATCTTATGCCTGAGTTATAACATCTTTTATTCGCATGGCGAGACATCGAACTTCGTCGCGGCGCCATGAACAAGCCTTTTAACGAAAACTCAAGATCTTCACAACTGAACATCGCACAGGCCTTTAGATTAGACTGACCACAAAAAAGACATTGATGTCATAAAATTTCTAGGAGTAGTTTGTCGCAGCGTAAAATATGTCACTTCCTGTTGCCAATAGGTGGCGCTATGACTATAACTGAATATGGGCATGTCAATCTGTTCAGGTTCGGAGTCTCATCAAACATGTGAAGTTTGGGGCAGATTGGTCATTGTATGTGTGAGTTATAGCAACTTCATTTTTCATGGCGAATCATCGAAATTCGCCAAGCCGCCACGGACACGCCCTTCAACGAAAAGTCAGGATCTTCGCAATTTAACATCGCAAAGGCCTTTAGATTAGGCATACCAAATTTGGTGTTGATTTGAAGAACATCTATAGGAGGAGTTGTTAAAATACAACACATGGAAATGACCAAAATTACACAAAATATGCTCATAATATTAAAAATAACCGACTTCCTGTTGGGTTTAGAATTTCGCTCCAAGAGTCTTTTTTGTAGGTATTGGTGTGTTACATATGTGTGCCAATTTTCGTGCATGTACGTGAAACATAGCTGGAAGGCTGTTGATTTTCTTGGTATAGGTGGCGCTGTCGAGCCATTTTGCCACACCCTCTTCTGAATCCTATATCAGACGAAAATTTTCACTAGGTTTGACGAGTGTGCAAAGTTTCATGACTTTTTGAGCATGTTAAAGCCCTCAAAAATGCGATTCATTCGGGAGAAGAAGAAGAAGAAGAAGAAGAATAATAATAATAAATTAAAGCTGCAAGCAGCGATGAACGGGCCCTCGCACCCGGGCTCACCGCCATCGTGTGGCTTTAGTAAAAAGGTGAACGTTGAGAAATATGCATTTAATGTCCTAAATATAAGTGGAATGTATCAAAGTATATCCCATATATGTGCCAATCTTACCGTTGCCAGCAGGTGGCGCTATCATTATAATGGAATATTGGCCTTCAGATGTGTTCAGGCCAGGACTCTTATCAAACATGTGAAGTTTGGGGAAGATTGAACATTTTATGCTTGAGTTACAACAACTTCTCTTGCTGTGGCAAGACATCAAATTTTGTCATAGCGCCATGGAAACGCCCTTTAACAAAAACTCAAGATCTCCAAAAGTTAACATTGCACAGGCCTTTAGATTAGACTGACCACAAAATATATGTTAATCTCAAAATAATTATAGGAGTAGTTTGTTGCAGCATAAAACATGTCACTTCCTGTTGCCAATAGGTGGCGCTATGACTATAACTGAATGTGGGCATGTAGATCTGTTAAGGGCAGAAGTTTTATCTAACATGTGAGGTTTGGGGCAGATTGGACATTGTATGTCTGAGTTACAGCAACTTCCTTTTTCATGGCGAAACATCGAAATTTGTCAGGCCGCCATGGACACGCCCTTTAACGAAATCTAAAGATCTTCGCAATTTAACATCGCAAAGGGCTTAAGATTACACTGACCAGGTTTGGTGTTGATCTGAATAAATCTCTAGGAGGAGTTCGTTAAAGTACAACCCCTGAAAATGGCAAAAACAACGCCAATTTTGCAGAGAAAATTCTAAATAACCGACTTCCTGTTGGGATTCGGATTTCGTACCAAGAGACTTTTTTGTAGGTATTGGTGTGTTACATGTGTATACCGATTTTTGTACATGTACTTGAAACATAGCTCGAGGCGCACTCTGTTGAAAGTGTAAAGGTGGCGCTATTGAGCCATTTTGCCACACCTGATGGAATTATGGCCTTCAGACGTGTTCAGGCCAGGACTCTTATCACACATGTGCAGTTTGGGGAAGATCGGACATTTTATGCCTGAGTTATAACATCTTTTATTCCCATGGCGAGACATCGAACTTCGTGACGGCGCCAAGGACACGCCTTTTAACGAAAATTCAAGATCTTCACAACTTAACATCGCACAAGCCTTTAGATTAGACTGACCACAAAAAACACATTGATGTCATAAAATTTCTAGGAGTAGTTCATCGCAGTGTAAAATATGTCACTTCCTGTTGCCAGTAGGTGGCGCTATGACTATAACTGAATATGGGCATGTCAATCTGTTCAGGTCAGGAGTCTCATCAAACATGTGAAGTTTGGGGCAGATTGGTCATTGTATGTCTGAGTTATAGCAACTTCCTGTTTCATGGCGAATCATCGGAATTCGCCAGGCCGCCACGGACACGCCCATTAACGAAAACTCAAAAGCTTCGCAATTTAACATCGCAAAGGCCTTCAGATGAGGCATACCAAATTTGGTGTTGATCTGAATGAATCTCTAGGAGGAGATCGTTAAAATACAACACATGGAAATGACAAAAATGACACAAAATTTGCTCATAATATTAGTAATAACCGACTTCCTGTTGGGTTTCGGATTTTGCTCCAAGAGACTTTTTTGTAGGTATTGGAGAGTTACATGTGTATACCGATTTTCATACATGTACATGAAACGTAGCTCGAGGCGCACACCGTTGAACGTGTATAGGTGGCGCTGTTGAGCCATTTTGCCACACCCACTTCTGAAACCCATATCAGACGTAAATTTTCGCCAGTTCTGAGGTGTGTGCAAAGTTTCATGACTTTTCGAGCATGTTTAGGCCCTCAAAAATGCGATTCATTTTGGAGAAGAAGAATAATAATAATAATAATAATAATAATAATAATAATAAACGGAGCAATTCCAAGAGGGTCCTCACACCATCGGTGCTCGGGCCCTAAAAACAAAGCAGATACAAGAGGGTCCTCGCACCTCGGTGCTCGGGCCCTAATTAAAGCTGCAAGCAGCGATGAACGGGCCCTCGCACCCGGGCTCACCGGCAGCGAGTGGCTTTAGTTAATAGGTGAACGGTGAGAAATATGCGTTTAAACTCAAAAAATATAAGTAGAATATATCAAAGATTATTCCATATATGTGCCAATCTTCCTGTTGCCAGCAGGTGGCGCTATCATTATAATGGAATATTGGCCTTCAGATGTGTTCAGGGCAGGACTTTTATCGAACTTGTGAGGTTTGGGGAGGATTGGACATTTTATGCCTGAGTTACAACAACATCCTATTTCATGTCGAAACATCGAAATTTGTCAGGCCGCCATGGACATGCCCTTTAATGACACCTCAAGATCTTCGCAATTTGAGATCGCAAAAGGCTTTAGATTACACTGACCAAGTTTGGTGTTGATCTGAATAAATCTCTAGGAGGAGTTTGTTAAAGTCCAACCCCTGAAAATGGCCAAAACAACACTAATTTTGCAGAGAAAATTCTAAATAACTGGGGATTCGGATTTCGTACCAAGAGACTTTTTCGTAGATATTGGTGTGTTACATGTGTGTACCGATTTTTGTACATGTACGTGAAACATAGCTCGAGGCGCACTCCGTTTAAAGTGTATACGCACTCCGTTGAAAGTGTATAGGTGGCGCTATCGAGCCATTTTGCCACACTCTATGGAATATTGGCCTTCAGATCTGTTTAGGCCAGGACCCTTATCACACATGTGAAGTTTGGGCAAGAACGGACATTTTATACCTGAGTTATAACATCTTTTATTCCCGTGGCGAGACATCGAACTTCATCACGGCGCCATGGACACGCCTTTTAACAAAAATTCAAGATCTTCACAACTAAACATCACACAGGTCTTTAGATTAGACTGACCACAAAAAAGACATTGATGTCATAACATTTCTAGGAGTAGTTTGTCGCAGTGTAAAATATTTAACTTCCTGTTGCCAATAGGTGGCGCTATGACTATAACTGAATATTGGCATGTACATCTGTTCAGGTCAAGAGTCTTATCCAACATTTGAAGTTTGGGGCAGATTGGACATTGTATGTCTGAGTTACAGCAACTTCCTTTTTCATGGCGAAACATCGAAATTTGTCAGGCCGCCATGGACCCGCCCTTTAACGAAACCTCAAGTCCTTCGCAATTTATTATTGCAAAGGGCTTTAGATTACACTGACCAAGTTTGGTATTGATCTGAATAAATCTCTAGGAGTAGTTCGTTAAAGTACAACCCCTGAAAATGGCAAAAACAACACGAATTTTGAAGGGAAAATTCAAAATAACCGACTTCCTGTTGGGATCCGGATTTCGTACCAAGAGACTTTTTTGTAGATATTGGTGAGTTACATGTGTTTACCAGTTTTTGTACATGTACGTGAAACATAGCTCGAGGCGCACTCCGTTGAAAGTGTATAGGTGGCGCTATAGAGCCATTCTGCCAGACCCGGTGGAATATTGGCCTTCATATCTGTTCAGGCCAGGACTCTTATCACACATGTGAAGTTTGGGGAAGATCGAACATTTTATACCTGAGTTATAACATCTTTTATTCCCATGACGAGACATCGAACTTCGTCGCGGCGCCATGAACACGCCTTTTAACGAAAACTCAAGATCTTCACAACTGAACATCGCACAGGCCTTTAGATTAGACTGACCACAAAAAAGACATTGATGTCATAGAATTCCTAGGAGTAGTTCGTCGCAGCGTAAAATATGTCACTTCCTGTTGCCAATAGGTGGCGCTATGACTATAACTGAATATGGGCATGTCAATCAGTTGAGGTTCGGAGTCTCATCAAACATGTGAAGTTTGGGGCAGATTGGAAATTGTATGTCTGAGTTATAGCAACTTCATTTTTCATGGCGAATCATCGAAATTCGCCAGGCCGCCACGGACACGCCCTTCAACGAAAACTCAAGATCTTCGCAATTTAACATCGCAAAGGCCTTTAGATTAGGCATACCAAATTTGGTGTTGATTTGAAGAAATCTCTAGGAGGAGTTCGTTAAAATACAACATATGGAAATGACCCAAATTACACAAAATTTGCTCATAATATTACAAATAACCGACTTACTGTTGGTTTTAGAATTTTGCTCCAAGAGTCTTTTTTGTAGGTATTGGTGTGTTACATATGTGTGCCAATTTTTGTGCATGTACGTGAAACATAGCTCGAAGGCTGTTGATTTTCTTGGTATAGGTGGCGCTGTCGAGTCATTTTGCCACACCCTCTTCTGAATCCTATATCAGACGAAAATTTTCACCTGGTTTTACGCGTGTGCAAAGTTTCATGACTTTTTGAGCATGTTTAAGCCCTCAAAAATGCGATTCATTTTGGAGAAGCGGAAGAATAAGAATAAATATAGCTGCAAGCAGCGATGGCGGGCTCAAGCCGTCAGTGCAACGCCACCCCGGTGGCATCGGGAAAACTGTGCCCAGCGGGCATAAGCATTTACAGTAACCCTCTGGCAATCAAGTTTTACGGGATACGGCAGTTAAAGGGTTAATCCGACCCATCTAGACTTTGAAATCACATACACAGAACAACTTTAGTAACACTTTATTTTAATATATATAAAAAATGTATAAGGTGTGCATTGTAGCTGACACCTAAATTAACACATAAAAATTGTTTTATGACTGCAAGTCTTTCTCCTCAAATGCTATTGAGCTTCAAATTTGCTTTTGAGTCCATGTGAAAAAGTAGCATAATTTACATATGACTTACAGTTTGTTTTAATAAACATCAAACATTCAATTTAATTGTGCATTATAGCTGTCACGTAGATGAACAATTACAGTTGTTTTTATGACTGTAAGTCATACTCTTCAAATGCTACTGATGTTAGAAAAGTGTATAACAAGATCACATATAACTTTAGAGACGGTCCCTAAATTTGAGACTCTCGAATGTCCTGTAAATGTTCCTGAATTTGATCAAACTTCATTGGTTTGTTCGTTGTATGATACCGATCGTATATATGTGACTATTAAGAGTCAACGTTATAGCGCCACCAACTGGCAGCAGGAAGTGAGTCATTTTCAAAATGTTTTGAATTTAGCATCTTATTTTTACTCGATTTCCTTAAAACTTCATCAGAATAATGACAAAACACGGCCGGTGTAAATCTGTTGTGGGGATATTGATATCTAATATGGCGTTGCCATGGCAACGTGTCAAACTTGAATGTTCTGTTATGGTGAGTTTGAGGCAGACAACAAGCTCAGACTTACATGAAACTCAAAATACATATCGGTATTATTGATAGCTAGACAACGGCAAAAGCTTTTAAAAGGGCGTGAAGGAGGCACGCTATAGCGCCACCTTTTGTCAAAAGTGGGGGGGTTAGTTTTAGCTACAGACACAAAACTTGGTACATAAATTGTTCTAATCAAGACGGACAACTTTCTAATTCACAGTCATAAGCTACGATCAACAGGAAGTCGGCTATTTTGATTTGAATGTGTATTTTTGAGATTTTACAGTTGTGAATTAATGCATACTCCTCACAGGGGAAGTACACTATACACACCAAACTTTGTCTACATGAAGAAAAACCATTGAGGAACTTAAATTGCGAACGGATTTTGGTTAGCTTGAACGGTTTTGTCGTGGTGAATTTTTGAAATGACAGTAAAAAGGGAAACATTAATTGTCTTGTATGTTTAAATTGCAGCTTCCAAACACTTCAAAGCATTTTTTTATACAAAGATCAAATCATTCTGAGGAAATATGCATAGTTTCACGACTTTACAACACTGTATGGATAAAAGAAAATTAAAAAACTGTCAGACTTCTCAACTGACATGATCTCACTCTGGCCACCCTGTCTGTGTGAGGGAAGGGAGGGGGAGAGGGAGGGGGAGTGTGAGGGGGTTGGTGACTGTGACAGTGTGTGTGGACTGTAGGGAGGGGCTGTCTGGCAGAGAGAGAGAGAGAGAGACCTAATCATCCCTTTAATAATCAGTGCATAATTAATGACAGTGTTATTAGTTTAGGTACATTAGATTGTACATGTATAATACTACACAAATACCATAATATTCTTCATAGACTATGTAATTTTCCATATAGTCTAATAATAACAAAAAAGCACTGGTATTGGTACTCCTGGTTAACCACCAGGATGGGGTTCAACTCCCTGCAGTGTTGTTATTGTTTGCTATAGACTATAAAATAAATAAATAATAAATAATAAAACGTGATTGGCATTACCTTTTAAATATAACTAACATGCAACCTTACAAAGAACAATAAAAGTAGTCATCCGAACGGCTCAAAGCAACTCTCATTGATGCTACGTGCCTGTAGGCTACACAAGAGATGGCGTTAAATGCATATCACAATCTGGATGAAATTAGCTCCTTAGCGGAAAGGTTAGGATCATTCCTTCGTACAATGGATGACATCAGTCTTATGTTTGGTTAAAGTGAAACAAGACAAACAGTGTCACTTAACATACTTATCTTGTTTTAGTGCCAAAAATTCCGGGTAGGTATTTAAAGGACAATTCATATGCATTGCTGGTTCAGTGTAGTCTATATATACGCAAATATTAATTTTCATATTTATTTGTACAGCACTCTTCAAAATACATATCACTGCAGCCTTACAGAACATGCATGCAGGGCCACTGCTGGCCAAATGGGAGCCCTAAGCAGGATTGTATTGTTGTGTCCCCCTTCCTCAAATATGATAATGGAAAAAAACACCTACTATAGGGGTGAAAATAGAACTTTAATCAAATAAAAAATTTAATGAATAAATTGTATTATTTACAATTTACAATTGTAGCTCTCAACATTTACCTGTGGCTATAACTTTATTATAACTCTAATTTATTTTACAGTCTCAAGCATTCAGAAATCATGGAAAATGAAATTAAGCAGTTTTACTATGATAAAACCATGGTTTATTTTTGTAAGGGTTGTGATATGCACGTTTTTTGTTGAAGAAATTATAGAGACTGTGTCATCTATGGCAAAAAGGTGGCCAAAAGTAAAAGATTAAGTGAATATTTGAAATAAATGTTCAGTCATAGTCTAATCCAGGATTTGATTGTCCTGTTAAGTGTAACAGCAGCAATCACATGGCATTTGGTTCCGTATGCAGACATTTGTAATAACATGTACATAAATTGTTTATTTTGTATTTGCCTACATTATGTATTTTAACAGTGTTTTTATTAAACAAATTATTATATTCATTGTTTTTTTTATATATAATGCATTTTAAGTCATTTTAAAGGCTATTTAATGGCTTAGGTCTGTTTTTATAATGACAACAACAACAACAAAAAAAATTACAGTATATTAATACTTATTTGAAAATTCTTTTTGCAGCACAAATAAGGTTTTTTAGGATTTTAAAAAATCCCTAAAACTGTCAGAAAAGGATAAGGCCTAAGATGTGAGTGGCTAAATTTATTTTTGTTTTTATAATTGTAATACATAAGCTATGAAATTATACAAAATGTATAAAAAAGTAAATAAATAAATACGCTACATTAAAAAAGCAGCCAAGACAAATGAGTCTCCTTTTATATATAGATTAAAATTGAAGACAGAAGCAGCTGGTATATGCGGTCACTTAATATTCAAATCCAGTAGATCCACTTCAGATTTATTTCTCAACAGTTTATGTTCACGTTGCTGTTTTCGTTTATAGTCGCCAAGCTATTATGTATTTTGAAATAATCTTGTCCGGTATGTGTTCGTTCGTATGACGAAAGGCAGAATCCTGCAGCTCGAGAGATATGTTATTCTGCCAGTCGCGCTTTCAAATAGTCTCGCACACTTAAACGGGTCACAAACACCTGTATTTAGCTCTTGTTGTGTTATAATGTGTGTATTGTGTGCATTTATGGCAATATTTTATTTTAAAAAGCTCTTAAACAAGAATAAATTCGTTCGTGTTGAACTTGTGACACTGTGCGCGCTGATCGGAGCGGTGATTTCAGATAGGCAGCCACAAATATTTAATTTTCACACAAACAGTTCAAAAACATCTTAATTTAGCTCTTGTTGTGTTCTAATTGGTGAATTGTGTGATATCGCTGCAATACTTTATTCTTAATAGCTATGAAACAAGAATAAACTTTTTTTCTGAGCTCGTCATTCCACACGCTCCTGCTCAGAGCGGTGATTAATCTCTCCTGTTTCTCACGTATCACTGACCACACATCAATTATTAATGAGCCCTGACCCGGTAATAATCATATATGTTGGTTTAGCTTGTCAGTGTGAATTAAATCTAAGTATTTATTTGTATTTTAACCGATTTAAAAGAGAAACTAAAACTCCGGTAATTGCACCTGTAGGGGCGCAATTTCTCTCAGACAATGGAAGTCTAAGCACATATACTCAAACAGAGGGACAGAAGTGAGATGAGATGTATGACAGTTTTTTAATTTTCTGTTATCCATACAGTGTTGTAAAGTCGTGAAACTATCCATATTTACTCAGAATGACTTTTTGTCTGTATGAAAAAAGGTTTTGAAGTGTTTGGAATTTAAAAATGCAGGAAAATTAATAATTCCATTTTTAATGTCATTTAAAAAAAATCACAGAGACAAAACCGTTCAAGCTATCCAAAATCTATTGGCAATTTAAGTTGTTTAAAATGTTTTGGCATCATGTAGACAAAGTTTGGTGTGTATAGAGTTACTCTCCTCTGAGCAGTATGCATTAATTCACAGCTAAATGTTAAAAAAAAATCCACATTCAAATCAAAATAGCTGACTTCCTGTTGATCGTAGCTGATGACTGTGAATTAGAAAGTTGTCCGTCTTGATGAGAACAATTTTTGTACCGAGTTTGGTGTCTGTAGCTAAAACTAACCCCCCCACTTTTGACAAAAGGTGGCGCTATAGAGTGCCTCTTCCACGCCCTCTTATGAACTTTTGCCAGTGTCTAGTTATCATAAATACTGATATGTGTTCTGAGTTTAATGAAATTCTAAGCATGTTATATGCCTCAAAATCACCTGAGAAGTATTCCAGTTTAACATGTTGCCACGGCAACAATATTTTTAGATATCAATATCCCCCCAGCAGATTTATATCGGCTGTGTTTTAACATTATTCTGATGAAGTTTGAAGCAAATCGAGTAATAATAAGATGCTGAATTCAAAGCATTTTGAAAATGACACACTTCCTGCTGCCAGTTGGTGGCGCTATAACTTTCACTCCTAATAGTCACATATATGCGATCGACATCATACAAAGAATAATCTGAAGAAGTTTGATTAAAATCAGGATATGTATGTGGATGGTATTAGACACTTCCTGTTTCTCATTTCTCGCCATAATTTCAACACCTCGCCACGAGCAAACCGTTTGAGATATCAAAAATCCCCTGGCAATTTTTCATCCTCAATGTCTTGAGATCATGTTGACCAAATTTGGTGGCAATCGGCAAAAAAACCTATGACAAGTATTTCAAATTCCAGAGCTTGCGCTTTTTACATAACTCTAAATAGCTGACTTCCTGTTGGGCGGAGCCTATGACATGCAATACGAAAGTTATTCGGCACGATGAGATCTATATGTGTACTGAGTTTCATATGCATATGTTTGAGTATGTGTGAGCTATACATCAACATTTCTGACTGTGATCCAGGGGGCGCCGTAGAGCCCCTGTGCCACGCCCGGGTCCCAGCCTCTGCAGGCTCCTAAACGCCACAGATTCCAAAGTGTGCGCAAATTTTCAAGAGTTTTTGAGTATGTTAAGGACCCCAAAAGCCCCCACAACTTTGACGTAAAATATGAATACTAAACCCTAAATAACCAACTTCCTGTTGGGCGGAGCCTATGACATGCAGTACGAAAGTTGTTTGGTTTGATGAGATTTATAAGTGTACCGAGTTTCATGTGTCTACGTGCAAGTATGTATGATATATGGCCCTCAGTATTCCAGGGGGCGCTGTAGAGCCCCTGTGCCACGCCCGTGTATCTGTCTCTGCCCGGCCCTAATGGCCGCAGGTTCCAAGGTGTGTGCCAATTTTCAAGAGTTTTCGAGCATGTTAAGGACCCCAAAAGCCCCCGAGACGTTGGAAAAAAATAATAATAATAATAAAAAATAATCCTAAGGAAAACAATAGGGCTCTCGCCCTCCAGGCTTGAGCCCTAAATATAGCTGCAAGCAGCGATGTCGGGCTCAAGCCATCAGTGCAACGCCACCCTGGTGGCATCGGGAAAACTGTGCCCAGCGGGCATAAGCATTTACAGTAACCCTCTGACAATCAAGTTTTAAGGGATGTGGCAGTTAAAGGGTTAATCCGACCAGTCTAGACTTTGAAATCACATACACAGAACAATATATATAACTTTAGTAACACTTTAT
Organism: Carassius auratus; assembly: GCF_003368295.1. Classification (NCBI taxonomy): domain Eukaryota; kingdom Metazoa; phylum Chordata; class Actinopteri; order Cypriniformes; family Cyprinidae; genus Carassius; species Carassius auratus. Next base: position 11,942 of record NW_020529306.1, read on the forward strand.
TTTAAAATGTATAAAAAATGTATAAGGTGTGCATTGTAGCTGACACCTATATGAACACATTACAATTGTTTTGTGACTACAAGTCTTTCTTCTCAAATGCTATTGAGTGGTCGCGAACGCGGATGGGAGAATGGCGCATATTTGTTTTGTTTTTTTTGAGCAACTGGTGCCCCCTCTGGGAGTTGGTGCTCTACGAAGACTGCATACTCTGCATATAGGGAGCGGCGGTACTATCTGGAAGATATATTCCTCAAACCATCGTACAAGTGAAGGTGATGCTAGTCCTTCAAGAATCGCTCAAAACCTTTTCAAGTGTACAGTTTCCTTTTATTGCATCTTGAAATAAATATTTCTGAATTCTGAATCAAACTGGGTTGTGTTTATTGATTTATTTTATAAGACAACTGAAACTTTAATCTCCTTTGTAATATATGTGCTTTTAAACCAAGAACAATGTAATTAGAGATGTATTCCTGCTTAATAATGACTATTATTAAGGGAAAAGGCTTTATAATCATGAACTATTTACTAATGCTTAGCTAATGAGTGCAGTTATTATAAAGTGTTACCAATGCATTTACTAATGTTAACAAATTAGACATTATTATACAGTGTTACCAAACCCTTTAATAATTTATTAGTGTTTTGTAATGATTTTAATGACCTATAAGCATTTGTGAAATAGTTTTGCTTGCATTGCAGCTTAATCTGTCAGTTGAAGAGTTTTACTGTTACATCCATGAGATTTATAAATGTCATGTCACGTCACAGGTTGTCATAGGTCAGTATCAAATGAGTTTGAAATTATAATTTGCAGCACAAATAAGGCTTCTTAGGATGTTTTTAAATCCCAAAAACTGTCAGAAAAGGATAAGGCCTAAGAGATTTCTTAACCTGTAATGAAAGGAAAAAAACACCACCATTAGCAACAACAAAAACAATAACAATTTAAAATATAGATTTTTTTTCCTGATTATTAAAGGAATGATTAGGTCTCTCTCTCTCTCTCTCTCTCTCTCTCTCTCTCTCTCTCTCTCTGCCAGACAGCCCCTCCCTACAATCCACACACACTGTCAGTCACCAAAGATTCACAGTCACCAACCCCCTCACACTCACACTCCCCCTCCCTCTCCCCCTCCCTTTCTTCACACAGACGGAGTGGCCAGAGTGAGATCATGTCAGTTGAGAAGTCTGACAGTTTTTTCTTTTCTTTTATCCATACAGTGTTGTAAAGTCATGAAACTATGCATATTTCCTCATAATGATTTGATCTCTGTATGAAAACATGCCTTGAAGTGTTTGGAAGCTGCAATTTAGACATACAATACAATTAATGTTTCCCTTCTTACTGTCATTTCAAAAAATCACCACGTCAAAACCGTTCAAGCTAACCAAAATCCGTTCGCAATTTAAGTTCCTCGATGTTGTTTCTTCATGTAGTCAAAGTTTGGTGTGTATAGTGTACTTCCCATGTGAGGAGTATGCATTAATTCACAACTGTAAAATCTCAAAAATACACATTCAAATCAAAATAGCTGACTTCCTGTTGATCGTAGCTTATGACTGTGAATTAGAAAGTTGTCCGTCTTGATAAGAACAATTTAAGTACCGAGTTTGGTGTCTGTAGCTAAAACTAAATAAAATGCATTATTATTATTATTAGCTGTACACTTGCTAAACATTTTTAAATATAAACTTATGCAATTGTGTGTGTATATATATATATATATATATATATATATATATATATATATATATATATATATATATATATATATATATATATATATATATATATATAAATTCAAGTGTACAGTTTTCTTTTATTGCATCTTGAAATAAATATTTATGAGTTCTGTGTTTGTTTATTTTATTTATTTTATTTTTTATTTTACATTTTTTTAGGAAGATTACAGCCTTTAATCTCCTCAAAATAAATGTGCATATAAACCATGAACAATTTAATTATAGCTGTATTTATAAAATGCTTACTAAAATATTAATTTTGGGAGAAGGCTATATAAAGCATGAACTGACTATTTACTAATGCTTAGCTAAGAATTGCAGCTATTATGAAGTGTTACCAATGCATTTACTAATGTTAACAATTGAGACATTATTTTAAAGTGTTACCAAATCCTTAAATAATTTAAAAGTGTTTTGTTATGATTTCATTAACCTTACATCCTTGAGATTATGTAAATTCAAATAAATGTCATGTCACAGGGTGACAGAGTTCAGTATCAAATGAGTTTGAAATTATTATTTGCAGCACAAATAAGGTTTTTTAGGATTTTTTTTAATCCCTGAAACTGTCAGAAAAGGATAAGGCCTAAGATATTTCTTAAGATGTAATGATAACAGCACAATTTGCAACAACAACAAAAAAATAACTATTTAAAATACAGTTTTTTTTCTGGTGATTAAAGAGATGTTTAAGTCTCTCTCTCTCTCTCTCTCTCTCTCTCTGTCTGTCTGCCACTCAGCTCACACCCCTCCCCCACTCACACTCACACACACAGAGTCAGCACACAGAGTGACAGAGTGAGATCAGATGTCTGACAGTTTTTTAATTTTCTTTTAATCATACAGTGCTGTAAAGTCATGAAACTATGCATATTTCCTCAGAATCACTGGTTTTCTAAATTAAAAATGTTTTTTAAAGGTTTGGAAGCTGCAATTTAAAAATACAAGACGATTAATGTTTCACTTTTTACTGTCATTTCAAAAAATCACCACGACAAAATCGTTCAAGCTAACCAAAATCTGTTCGCAATTTAAGTTCCTCGATGTTTTTTCTTCATGTAGACAACGTTTGGTGTGTATAGTGTACTTCCCCTGTGAGGAGTATTCATTAATTCACAACTGTAAAATCTCAAAAATACACATTCAAATCAAAATAGCCGACTTCCTGTTGATCGTAGCTGATGACTGTGAATTAGAAAGTTGTCCGTCTTGAAAAGAACAATTTATGTACCAAGTTTGGTGTCTGTAGCTAAAACTAACCCCCCCACTTTTGACAAAAGGTGGCGCTATAGAGTGCCTCCTTCACGCCCTTTTAAAAGCTTTTGCCATTGTCTAGCTATCACTAATACTGATATGTGTTTTGAGTTTCATGTAAATCTGAACTTGTTGTCTGCCTCAAACTCACCATAACAGAACATTCAAGTTTGACACGTTGCCATGGCAACACTATATCAGATATCAATATCCCCACAACAGATTTACATTGGCCGTGTTTTGTCATTATTCTGATGAAGTTTTAAGGAAATCGAGTAAAAATAAGATGCTGAATTCAAAGCATTTGGAAAATGACACACTTCCTGCTGCCAGTTGGTGGCGCTATAACGTTGACTCTTAATAGCCACATATATACAATCGGTATCATACAACGAACAAACCCATGAAGTTTGATCAAATTCAGGAAATGTATGTGGATGTTATTAGACATTTCCTGTTTCTCATTTCTCGCCATAAGTTCCATGCCTCGCCACGGGCAAACCGTTCGAGATATCAAAAATCCCCTCGCAATTTTTCATCCTCAATGTCTTGAGATCATGTTCACCGAGTTTCGTGGCGAACGGGTTGAAAACCTCAGAGGAGTATTTCAAATTCCAGAGCATGCTTTTTTTAAACAGCCCTGAATAGCTGACTTCCTGTTGGGCGGAGCCTATGACATAAAGTGTGAAAGTTGTTTGGCTCAATGAGATCTATAAGTGTACCGAGTTTGATATAAATACATGCAAGTGTGTGTGAGCTATGGTTCAAGAATTCTGACTGTGTTCCAGGGGGCGCTGTAGAGCCCCTGTGCCACGCCCGGGTCCCAGCCTCTGCGGCGTCCTGATGGCCGCAGATTCCAATGTGTGTGCCAATTTTCAAGAGTATTTGAGCATGTTAAGGCCCCCAAAACACCCCGGAAGGTTTAATAAAAAATAAAAATAATAATAATAACAAGAATAATCCTTAGAAGAACAATAGGGCTCTTCGCCCCTTCGGGCTTGAGCCCTAAATATAGCTGCAAGCAGCGATGGCGGGCTCAAGCCACCAATGCCATCGCCACCCCGGTGGCATCAGGTAAACTGTGCCCAGCGGGCACATGCATTCACAATATCCCTCTGGCAGTGAGGTTTTAAAGGATAAGGCAGTTAAAGGGTTAATCAGAATCATCAAGACTTTAAAATCACATTCACAGAACAATATATATAACTTTAGTGACACTTTACAATAATATTTCATTTCTAAACATTATGTTAACATGAACAATATTTATATAGCATTCATTCATGTCAGTTAATATTCCAAACTTAAACATTAAAACATTGTTTTATTGTGATTTTTTTCTAAGCACATTTTAACAATTCCAAACCATATCAATCTTAATAACTACCATTATTTTTTATTTAATCATTTATGAGTGCTATACAATAGTCCAGGAAAGCTGGAAGAGAAAAACTCCTTATATTCATGTGTGCAGAATTATTGGGCATGTTTTCTTTTACAGATGAAATGCGCTAAAAAGAGTTTTAACTCAAACTGTAAAGCCCATGAGAAATATCAAACACAAAATGCAATACAGAAATTGATAAGTTAAGACTTGGCCATTGTACAAAAAATGCTGACTGGGTCATGAGGTCAGAAAAGAAGAAGAAAAAAACAGGTCAAGAAGAACTGACAAAAAGAATTGCAAAATAATTAGGAATTAATGTGAAGATTAATTTTTAGTCAATTCTGCAAGACAGACTTTCAGGAAAGGAGGTGGAATAAAAAAGAGCTCCTAAATCTTAATCCCAGATTCTGGAAAATATATTCCTCATACCATCGGACAAGAGGAGGTGGTGCTGGTCCTTCACGAGTCACTCTAATCTATTCATAAAGCCTATATATAAAGTCTTAATATACAGTATTTCACAATACTTCATGGTATTCTAATTAAATATTTTTTTTGAATCTTAGATCTCTCAGAACCTGACACAGAGTAATTCTGGAGACTCCAGGAAAGTGGCAGTTCTGTAAAATGTTGGCGCTGGAGACTAAATGCTCCCTGATAGTTTCACACCTAATTCACTTAACACACACACACACACACACACATTACCCACAGTGACAGAGGGACAGAGTTACATCAGATGTTTGATAGTTTTTTAATTTTCTATCATCCATATAGTGTTGTATAGTCATGAAACTATGCATATTTCTTCAGAATGACTTGTCTTCTATGTGTAAATTTTTTTGAAGTGTTTAGAAGCTGCACTTTAAAAAAATAAAAGACATTTAATGGTTACTTTTTTACTGTTATTTCAATAAATTACCACGACAAAACCATTCAAGCCATTCAAAATTCATCCGCACCTGTACTGTAAGATAAATTCTTTAAACAGTGGTAAAAGAGGATGTGGGGCTGAACCTTCAAGAGTCACCCAAAACTTATCTGTCCATAAAGCCTATAAAGAATTATTCTTAATATATAGTTCACAATAGTTCAGCTTGTTATTCTAATTAAGTGAGGGTCATTTTATCAGTAAAATGCATAAAATTCATATTATTTTTCTTTGAAAGATTTCTATAAATGATTTAAATCATACTCGTTTCTACAATAATTATTTAAAAGTAAGCCTATAGCTCCATCTGGTGGCCATTATTGGTACTAAGAATTGCAAGCTTGATTTATAAGTTATGATAGTTTTAATTTTATGCTGGCTCTTGAAAATTATAAAGCTATGGAACTTACTGTGCTTCCTTCAAATGATGACTTCTACATATATAAAAAATTATGAAGAGTTGAAATGAAAAATTTTAAAGATATCGTAAAATAACTATTGTATTTTTTTATGTTACTTTAATAAATCGCTATGGCCACACCATTTAAGGTATCCTAAACCCATTCGCAATTTAACATCTTCAGTATATTAGCATCATGTTGAAAAAGTTTGGTGTGAACTACTTATGTCTTCTCGGAGGAGTATGAATTCATTTTTACATGCTGATTTTATCATAAATCCACAATAAAATTTTTGAGTTCTGTATCAATCTGTGTTGTTGTTTGTTTATTTTTATTTTTTTTATTTTTCATAGGAAGATAACTGACCCTTTACTCTCCTTTTTAATAAATGTGCTTATAAACCAAGAACAAGCTATTTATAGCTGTATTTATAAACTGCTTACTACTGACTATTAATATTGGGACAAGGCTTCATAAAGCATAAACTGACTATTTACTAATGAGTGCAGTTATTATAAAGTGTTACCAATGCATTTATTAATGTTAACAAATTAGACATTATTTTACAGTGTTATTAAATCCTTTAATGACTTATAAGCATTTGTGAAAGAATCTTAGTCTTGATCTGTGAACTGAACAGTTTTACTGTTACATCCATGAGATTTTAAAAATGTAGATACATGTCATGTCACAGGATGGAATAGGTCAGTATCAAATGAGTTTAAATTATTATTTGCAGCACAAATAAATATTTTTAGAATTTTGTTTTTAATTCCTGAAACTGTCAGAAAAGGATAAGGCCTAAGAGATTTCTTAAGCTGTAATGAAAACAGCAATGTTAGCAACAGCAACAAAAAATAACAATTTAAAATACATTTTTTTTTCTGGTGATTAAAGAGATGATTAAGTCTCTCTCTCTCTCTCTCATTGTGTCTGCCACTCAGCTCATGCCCATCCCCCACTCACACACACACACTCACACACACACATGCACTCAGTCAGCACACATACATTGCTCAAACAGAGGGACAGAGTGAGTTGAGATGTCTGACAGTTTTTTAATTTTCTTTTAATCATACAGTGTTGTAAAGTCATGAAACTATGCATATGTCCTCAGAATGATTTGATCTCTGTATGAATTTTTTTTTAAGTGTTTGGAAGCTGCAATTTAAAAATACAAGACAATTAATGTTTCCCTTTTTACTGTCATTTCAAAAAATCACCACGACAAAACCGTTCAAGCTCCTTCACGCCCTTTTAAAAGCTTTTGCCATTGTCTAGCTATCACTAATACTGATATGTGTTTTGAGTTTCATGTAAATCTGAGGTTGTTGTCTGCCTCAAACTCATCATAACAGAACATTCAAGTTTGACACGTTGCCATGGCAACGCCATATTAGATATCAATATCCCCACAACAGATTTACATCGGCCGTGTCTTGTCATTATTCTGATGAAGTTTTAAGTAAATTGAGTAAAAATAAGATGCTGAATTCAAAACATTTTGAAAATGACTCACTTCCTGCTGCCAGTTGGTGGCGCTATAACTTTGACTCCTAATAGTCACATATATACGATTGGTATCATACAACGAACAAACCAATGAAGTTTGATCAAATTCAGGAAATGTATGTGGATGTTATTAGGCATTTCCTGTTGCTCATTTCTCGCCATAATTTCAACGCCTCGCCACGGGCAAACCGTTCGAGATATCAAAAATCCCCTCGCAATTTTCCATCCCCAATGTCTTGAAATCATGTTGACCGAGTTTCGTGGCAATGAAGTAAAAAACCTATGACAAGTATATCAAATTCCAGAGCATTCTTTTTATAAACAGCCCTGAATAGCTGACTTCCTGTTGGGCGGAGCCTATGACATAGAGTGCGAAAGTTGTTCGGCTCAATGAGATCTATAAGTGTACTGAGTTTCATATAAATACATGCAAGCGTGTGTGAGCTATGGTTCAAGATTTCTGACGGTGTTCCAGGGGGCGCTGTAGAGCCCCTGTGCCACGCCCGGGTCCCAGTCTCTGTGGCGTCCTGATGGCCGCAGATTCCAATGTGTGTGCCAATTTTCAAGAGTTTTTGAGCATGTTAAGGCCCCCAAAAATGCCCGGAAGGTTTAAAAAAAAATAAAAAAAATAATAATAATAATAATAAATATAGCTGCAAGCAGCGATGTCGGGCTCAAGCCATCAGTGCAACGCCACCCCGGTGGCATCGGGAAAACTGTGCCCAGCGGGCATAAGAATTTACAGTAACCCTCTGACAATCAAGTTTTAAGGGATGCGGCAGTTAAAGTGTTAATCCGACCAATCTAGACTTTGAAATCACATACACAGAACAATATATATATAACTTTAGTAACACTTTATTTTTATATTTATAAAAAATGTATAAGGTGTGCATTGTAGCTGACACCTATATGAACACATTACAATTGTTTTATGACTGCAAGTCTTTCTTCTCAAATGCTATTGAGCTTCAAATTTGCATTTGAGCCCATGTGAAAAAGTAGCATAATTTACATATGACTTACAGTTTGTTGTAATAAATATGAAACATTCAAATTAATTGTGCATTATAGCTGTCACCTAGATGAAAAATTACAGTTGTTTTTATGACTGTAAGTCATTCTCTTCAAATGCTACTGACGTTAGAAAAGTGTATAACAATATCACATGTAACTTTAGAGACGGTCCCTAAATTTGAGACTCTCGAATGTACAACTTTATGCCTGTTTTTTTACTTTAGATTTCTTTTCTCTGTGCCGGATTGCTGATGTCCTATACCCAGGCATAGATGTCCATCCATCAATTACGAACATTCAGCCGCAAACATGAGGTGTGAGCGGTCGCGAGCACAGATGGGAGAATGGCGCATATTTTTTTTTTTTTTTTTGAGCAACTGGGATGGTACCCCCTCTGGGAGTTGGTGCCCTACGAAGACTGCATACTCTGCATATAGGGAGCAGCAGTACTATCTGGAAGATATATTCCTCAAACCATCGTACAAGAGGAGGTGATGCTAATCCTTCAAGAATCGCTCAAAACCTATTCAAGTGTACAGTTTCCTTTTATTGCATCTTGAAATAAATATTTCTGAATTCTGAATCAAACTGGGTTGTGTTTATTCATTTATTTTATAAGACAACTGAGACTTTCATCTATTTTGTAATATATGTGCTTTTAAACCAAGAACAATTTATTTATAGATGTATTACTGCTTAATAATGACTATTATTAAGGGAAAAGGCTTTATAATCATGAACTATTTACTAATGCTTAGCTAATGAGTGCAGTTATTATAAAGTGTTACCAATGCATTTACTAATGTTAATAAATTAGACATTATTTTACAGTGTTACCAAATCCTTAAATAAATTATTTGTGTTTTGTAATGATTTTAATGACCTATAAGCATTTGTGAAATAGTTTTGCTTGCATTGCAGCTTTATCTGTCAGTTGAAGAGTTTTACTGTTACATCCATGAGATTAATAAATGTCATGTCACGTCACAGGTTGTCATAGGTCAGTATCAAATGAGTTTGAAATTATTATTTGCAGCACAAATAAGGATTCTTAGGATGTTTTTAAATCCCTAAAACTGTCAGAAAAGGATAAGGCCTAAGAGATTTCTTAACCTGTAATGAAAGGAAAAAACACCACCATTAGCAACAACAAAAACAATAACAATTTAAAATACAGATTTTTTTTTTTTCCTGATTATTAAAGGGATGATTAGGTCTCTCTCTCTCTCTCTCTCTCTCTCTCTCTGGCAGTGAGGTTTTAAAGGATAAGGCAGTTAAAGGGTTAATCAGAATCATCAAGACTTTAAAATCACATTCACAGAACAATATATATAACTTTAGTGACACTTTACAATAATATTTCATTTCTAAACATTATGTTAACATGAACAATATTTATATAGCATTCATTCATGTCAGTTAATATTCCAAACTTAAACATTAAAACATTGTTTTATTGTGATTTTTTTCCAAGCACATTTTACCAATTCCAAACCATATCAATCTTAATAACTACCATTATTTTTTATTTAATCATTTATGAGTGCTATACAATAGTCCAGGAAAGCTGGAAGAGAAAAACTCCTTATATTCATGTGTGCAGAATTATTGGGCATGTTTTCTTTTACAGATGAAATGCGCTAAAAAAGAGTTTTAACTCAAACTGTAAAGCCCATGAGAAATATCAAACACAAATGCAATACAGAAATGGATAAGTTAAGACTTGGCCATTGTACAAAAAATGCTGACTGGGTCATGAGGTCAGAAAAGAAGAAGAAAAAAACAGGTCAAGAAGAACTGACAAAAAGAATTGCAAAATAATTAGGAATTAATGTGAAGATTAATTTTTAGTCAATTCTGCAAGACAGACTTTCAGGAAAGGAGGTGGAATAAAAATGAGCTCCTAAATCTTAATCCCGGATTCTGGAAGATATATTCCTCAAACCATCGGACAAGAGGAGGTGGTGCTGGTCCTTCACGAGTCACTCTAATCTGTTCATAAAGCCTATATATAAAGTCTTAATATATAGTATTTCACAATACTTCATGGTATTCTAATCAAATAATTTTTTTGAATCTTAGATCTCTCAGAACCTGACACAGAGTAATTCTGGAGACTCCAGGAAAGTGGCAGTTCTGTAAAATGTTGGCACTGGAGACTAAATGCTCCCTGATAGTTTCACACCTAATTCACTTAACACCCACACACATACACACACACACACACACACACACACACACACACACACACACACACACACACATTACCCACAGTGACAGAGGGACAGAGTGACATCAGATGTATGATAGTTTTTTAATTTTCTATCATCCATATAGTGTTGTATAGTCATGAAACTATGCATATTTCCTCAGAATGACTTGTCTTCTATGTGTACATTTTTTTGAAGTGTTTAGAAGCTGCACTTTAAAAAAATAAAAGACATTTACTGGTTACTTTTTTACTGTTATTTCAATAAATCACCACGACAAAACCATTCAAGCTATCCAAAATTCATCCGCACCTGTTCTGTAAGATACATTATTTAAACAGTGGTAAAAGAGGATGTGGGGCTGAACCTTCAAGAGTCTCTCAAAACATATCTGTCCATAAAGCCTATAAAGAATTATTCTTAATATACAGTTCACAATACTTCAGCTTGTTATTCTAATTAAGTGAGGGTCATTTTATCAGTAAATACATAAAATTCATTTTATTTTTCTTTGAAAGATTTCTATAAATGATTTAAATCATACTCGTTTCTACAATAATTATTTAAAAGTTATCCTATAGCTCCATCTGGTGGCCATTATTGGTACTAAGAATTGCAAGCTTGATTTATAAGTTATGATAGTTTTAATTTCATGCTGGCTCTTGAAAATGATAAAGCTATGAAACTTACTGTGCTTCCTTCAAATGATGACTTCTACGTATATAAAACATTATGAAGAGTTGGAATTAAAAATTTAAAAGATATCATAAAATAACTATTGTATTTTTTTTTATGTTACTTTAATAAATCGCTATGGCCACACCATTTAAGGTATCCTAAACCCATTCGAAATTTAACATCTTCAGTATATTAGCATCATGTTGAAAAATTTTGGTGTGAACTACTTATGTCTTCTCGGAGGAGTATGAATTCATTTTTACATGCTGATTTTATCATAAATCCACAATAACATATCTGAGTTCTGTATCAATCTGTGTTGTTGTTTGTTTATTTTTTTTATTTTATTTTTTTCATAGGAAGATAACTGACCCTTTACTCTCCTTTTTAATAAATGTGCTTATAAACCAAGAACAAGCTATTTATAGCTGTATTTATAAACTGCTTACTACTAATTATTAATATTGGGACAAGGCTTTATAAAGCATCAACTGACTATTTACTAATGAGTGCAGTTATTATAAAGTGTTACCAATGCATTTACTAATGTTAACAAATTAGACATTATTTTACAGTGTTATTAAATCCTTTAATGACTTATAAGCATTTGTGAAAGAAGCTTACTCTTGATCTGTGAGCTGAACAGTTTTACTGTTACATCCATGAGATTTTAAAAATGTAGATACATGTCATGTCACAGGATGGAATAGGTCAGTATCAAATGAGTTGAAATTATTATTTGCAGCACAAATAAGTATTTTTAGAATGTTGTTTTTAATTCCTGAAACTGTCAGAAAAGGATAAGGCCTAAGAGATTTCTTAAGCTGTAATGAAAACAGCAATGTTAGCAACAGCAACAAAAAATAACAATTTAAAATACATTTTTTTCTGGTGATTAAAGAGATGATTAAGTCTCTCTCTCTCTCTTTCTCTCTCTCATTGTGTCTGCCACTCAGCTCATGCCCATCCCCCACTCACACACACACACTCACACACACACATGCACTCAGTCAGCACACATACATTGCTCAAACAGAGGGACAGAGTGAGTTGAGATGTCTGACAGTTTTTTAATTTTCTTTTAATCATACAGTGTTGTAAAGTCATGAAACTATGCATATGTCCTCAGAATGATTTGATCTCTGTATGAATTTTTTTTTTAAGTGTTTGGAAGCTGCAATTTAAAAATACAAGACAATTAATGATTCCCTTTTTACTGTCATTTCAAAAAATCACCACGACAAAACCGTTCAAGCTAACCAAAATCCGTTCGCAATTTAAGTTCATCAATGTTTTTTCAACATGTAGACAAAGTTTGGTGAGTATAGTGAACATTTCCTGTGAGGAGTATGCATTAAATCAGAGCTCAATTTAAATATTCAAATCAAAATAGCCGACTTCCTGTTGGTCGTAGCTGATGACAGTGAATTAGAAAGTTGTCCGTCTTGAAAAGAACAATTTATGTACCAAGTTTGGTGTCTGTAGCTAAAACTAACCCCCCCACTTTTGACAAAAGGTGGCGCTATAGAGTGCCTCCTTCACGCCCTTTTAAAAGCTTTTGCCATTGTCTAGCTATCACTAATACTGATATGTGTTTTGAGTTTCATGTAAATCTGAGCTTGTTGTCTGCCTCAAACTCATCATAACAGAACGTTCAAGTTTGACACGTTGCCATGGCAACGCCATATTAGATATCAATATCCCCACAACAGATTTACATCGGCCGTGTTTTGTCATTATTCTGATGAAGTTTTAAGTAAATAGAGTAAAAATAAGATGCTGAATTCAAAACATTTTGAAAATTACTCACTTCCTGCTGCCAGTTGGTGGCGCTATAACGTTGACTCTTAATAGTCACATATATACGATTGGTATCATACAACGAACAAACCAATGAAGTTTGATCAAATTCAGGAAATGTATGTGGATGTTATTAGACATTTCCTGTTTCTCATTTCTCGCCATAATTTCCACGCCTCGCTACGGGCAAACCGTTCGAGATATCAAAAATCCCCTCGCAATTTTTCTATGACTATAACTGAATATGGGCATGTAGATCTGTTAAGGGCAGAAGTCTTATCTAACATGTGAAGTTTGGGGCAGATTGGACATTGTGAGTCTGAGTAACAGCAACTTCCTTTTTCATGGCGAAACATCGAATTTTGTCAGGCCGCCATGGACACGCCCTTTAACGAAATCTAAAGATCTTCGCAATTTAACATCGCAAAGGGCTTAAGATTACACTGACCAGGTTTGGTGTTGATCTGAATAAATCTCTAGGAGGAGTTCGTTAAAGTACAACCCCTGAAAATGGCAAAAACAACGCCAATTTTGCAGAGAAAATTCTAAATAACAGACTTCCTGATGGGATTCGGATTTCATACCAAGAGACTTTTTTGTAGGTATTGGTGTGTTACATGTGTGTACCGATTTTTGTACATGTACGTGAAACATAGCTCGAGGCGCACTCTGTTGAAAGTGTATAGGTGGCGCTATCGAGCCATTTTGCCACACCTGATGGAATTTTGGCCTTCAGATGTGTTCAGGCCAGGACTCTTATCAAATATGTGCAGTTTGGGGAAGATCGGACATTTTATGCCTGAGTTATAACATATTTTATTCCCTTGGCGAGACATCGAACTTCGTGACGGCGCCATGGACACGCCTTTTAACGAAAACTCAAGATCTTCACAACTTAACATCGCACAGGCCTTTAGATTAGACTGACCACAAAAAATACATTGATGTCATAAAATTTCTAGGAGTAGTTCATCGCAGTGTAAAATATGTCACTTCCTGTTGCCAATAGGTGACGCTATGACTAAAACTGAATATGGGCATGTCAATCTGTTCAGGTCAGGAGTCTCATCAAACATGTGAAGTTTGGGGCAGATTGGTCATTGTATGTCTGAGTTATAGCAACTTCCTGTTTCATGGCGAATCATCGAAATTCGCCAGGCCGCCACAGACACGCCCATTAACGAAAACTCAAAAGCTTCGCAATTTAACATCGCAAAGGCCTTCAGATTAGGCATACAAAATTTGGTGTTGATCTGAATGAATCTCTAGGAGGAGTTCGTTAAAATACAACGCATGGAAATTACAAAAATGACACAAAATTTGCTCATAATATTAGTAATAACCAACTTCCTGTTGGGTTTCGGATTTTGCTCCAAGAGACTTTTTGTAGGTATTGGAGAGTTACATGTGTATACCGATTTTCATACATGTACATGAAACGTAGCTCGAGGCGCACACCGTTGAACGTGTATAGGTGGCGCTGTTGAGCCATTTTGCCACACCCACTTCTGAAACCCATATCAGACGTAAATTTTCGCCAGTTCTGAGGTGTGTGCAAAGTTTCATGACTTTTCAAGTATGTTTAAACCCTCAAAAATGTGATTCATTTTGGAGAATAATAATAATAATAATAAATATAGCTGCAAGCAGCGTTGGTGGGCTCAAGCCATCAGTGCAACGCCACCTCTGTGGCATCAGGTAAATTGTGCCCAGCGGGCACATGCATTCACAATAGCCCTCTGGCAGTCAGGTTTTAAAGGATACGGCAGGTAAAGGGTTAATCCAAATCATCTAGATTCTAGACTTTGAAATCACATTCACAGAACAATCTATATAACTTTAGTTACACATTACAATAATATTTAATTCATAAACATTAACTATTTTAACATGAACAATAATTATTTTAAGATAATTAACAATAATTAGGTTAAGACATTTAAAAAAAATAGTGACTAGGTCACGGGGGCAGAAGAAGAAAAAAAAAAAATAGGTGAAAAAAAATGACAAAAGAATTGCAAAAGAATTAAGAATTAATGTGAATATTAATTTTAGTCAATTCTGCAAGACAGACTTTTCAGGATAGGAAATGGAATAAAAATAAGCTCCTAAATCTAATGCTAGATTCTGGAAGATATATTCCCCAAAGCGTCGTACAAGAGTCACTCAGAGCCCATCTGTTCATAAGCCTATATATAAAGTCTCAATATATAGTATTTCACAATATTTCATGCTATTCTAATTAAGTCATTTTTGGGATCTTTTAAGTCTCTCAGAACCTGACACTTTGTAATTCTGGAGACTCCAGGAAAGTTGCAGCTCTGAAAAATGGTGGGACTGTAGACTAAATGCTCACTGATAGTTTCACACATAATTCTTCACTTTAATTCTTAATTATTTTCCAGTTAATGTGTTTCTGTTCTTCTCCACTTGTTTTTTTCTGACCCCTGTGACCCAGTAAGCATTTTGCTGTCCAGTGGTCATGTCTTAACTCTGCAATTACTGTACTGTACTTATTTTGAATATTTCTCATGGGGATCTAATAATTTTGGATTTTCAGTATGAGTTAAACCTTTGTTTTTGGCTCATTTTATCAGTAAAGGAAAAATGGCTAATAATTCTTCACACCTGAATATACAGAGTTTTTTTCTTTTCCAGTCTTCATTGTCAACTACGTATATATCACACTCATTGCCTTTTCTAGTGCAGCTCAACCAATTTACATCCCATTCGTCCGTATTTGTGATATCACAAGTCCTGGAAAATATTTGTTGTAGTCCAAACAAGTTGTTTGTTGTTTTTTTCTAAAATGTGACTTTTGTTAAATAAAATTATCCTATTGAATTGGACTTTGAGCGTTGAATCTTTGCAGAACTTTTTTATGCTGAAACAGCAACATTACAGACTAACTAAAGTTGAAAGTGTGAAACAACATAATAGCACTCCTTTAATATGCATTATTAAGCAGTTAATAAATACAGCTATAAATGTTTTGTTCTTGAGCACATCTATAAAGTTCAATCATTGAATTTTCATACTTTTTTAAGGATCTTTTTATCATTTATAAATTAAGTTATTTACAAAAATGAAATATAAACAAATTATATATATATATATATATATATATATATATATATATATATATATATATATATATATATATATATATAATGTACTGGCTTTCCAATGCCGTTGCCATTGATAATAGGAGTAAGCAAGTTTAGAACACCTACAAACAAGAGTCCATGCAGACGGATGTAGATTCATAACTCTTAAATTCAGATAAATGTCATGTCATGTCACAGGATGTCATAGGTCAGTATCAAATGAGTTTGAAATTATTATTTGCAGCACAAATAAGGATTCTTAGGATGTTTTTAAATCCCTAAAACTGTCAGAAAAGGATAAGGCCTAAGATATTTCTTAAGCTGTAATGAAAGGGAAAAAAAAAACACCACCATTAGCAACAACAAAAACAATAAACATTTAAAATACAGATTTTTTTTCCCCCGATGATTAAAGAGATGATTAGGTCTCTCTCTCTCTCTCTCTCTGTCTCTCTCTGCCAGATAGCACCTCCCCTCCCTACAATCCACACACACTGTCAGTCACCAAAAATGCAGTCAGTCACCAACCCCCTCAGACTCCCCCTCCCTCTCCCCCTCCCTTCCCTCACACAGACAGAGTGGCCAGAGTGAGATCATGTCAGTTAAGAAGTCTGACAGTTTTTAAATTTTCTGTTGTCCATTCAGTGTTGTAAAGTCGTGAAACTATGCAAATTTCCTCGGAATGATTTGATCTCTGTATGAAAAAATGCTTTGAAATGTTTGGAAGCTGCAATTTAAAAATACAAGCCAATTAATGATTCCCTTTTTAGTTCTGTGTTTGTTTATTTTTATTTTTTTTATTTATTTTTTTATTTTGGAAGATAACAGCCTTTAATCTCCTCAAAATAAATGTGCATATAAACTATGAACAATTTAATTATAGCTGTATTTATAAAATGCTTACTAAAATATAAATTTTGGGAGAAGGATATATAAAGAATGAACTGGCTATTTACTAATGCTTAGCTAGGAGTGCAGCTATTATGAAGTGTTAACAATGCATTTACTAATGTTAACAATTGAGACATTATTTTAAAGTGTTGCCAAATCCTTAAATAATTTAAAAGTGTTTTGTTATGATTTCATTAACCTTTAAGCATTTGCGAAACAGTTCTGCTTGCTTAGTCTTCATCGGTGAGCTGAACAGTTTTACTGTTACATCCATGAGATTATGTAAATTCAAATAAATGTCATGTCACAGGGTGTCAGAGGTCAGTATCAAATTAATTTGAAATTATTATTTGCAGCTAAAATAAGTATTTTTAGAATTTTTTTAATCCCTGAAACTGTCAGAAAAGGATAAGGCCTAAGATATTTCTTAAGCTGTAATGAAAACAGCACAATTAGCAACAACAACAAAAAAATAACAATTTAAAATAATATTTTTTTCTGGTGATTAAAGAGATGTTTAAGTCCCTCTCTCTCTCCCTGTCTTGTCTGCTACTCACCTCACACCTCACACCTCTCCCCCACTCACACTCACACTCACACACACACACACACTCACACAGTCAGCACACATACATTCCTCACACAGAGTGACAGAGTGAGATCAGATGTCTGACAGTTTTTTAATTTTCTTTTAATCATACAGTGCTGTAAAGTCATGAAACTATGCATATTTCCTCAGAATCACTGGTTTTCTAAATGAAAAATGTTTTTTAAAGGTTTGGAAGCTGCAATTTAAAAATACCAGACGATTAATGTTTCACTTTTTACTGTTATTTCAAAAAATCACCATGACAAAACTGTTCAAGCTATCCAAAATTCATTCGCAATTTAAGTTCCTCAATGTTTTTTCTTAATGTAGACAAAGTTTGGTGTGTATAGTGTACTTCCCCTGGGAGGAGTATGGATTAATTCACAAAAGAAAATTCCCAAAAATCCATATTCAAGTCAAAATAACCAACTTCCTGTTGGTCGTAGCTTATGACTGGGAATTAGAAAGTTGTCCGTCTTGATAAGAACAATTTATGTACCAAGTTTGGTGTCTGTAGCTAAAACTAACCCCCCCACTTTTGACAAAAGGTGGCGCTATAGAGTGCCTCTTCCACGCCCTTTTAAAAGCTTTTGCCATTGTCTAGCTATCTTTAATACTGATATCTGTTTCGAGTTTCATGTAAATCTGAGCTAGTTATCTGCCTAAAAATCACCAGAACAGAACATTCAAGTTTGACACGTTGCCATGGCAACACTATATTAGATATAAATATCCCCATGACAGATTTTCTTCGGCCGTGTTTTGTCATTATTCTGATGAAGTTTGAAGCAAATCAAGTAAAAATAAGATGCTGAATTCAAAGCGTTCTGAAAATGATTCACTTCCTGCTGCCAGTTGGTGGCGCTATAACTTTGACTCCTAATAGTCACATATATATGATCGGTATCATACAACGAACAAACCAATGAAGTTTGATCAAATTCAGCAAATGTATGTGGATGTTATTAGACATTTCCTGTTTCTCATTTCTCGCCATAATTTCAACGCCTCGCCACGGGCAAACCATTCGAGATATCAAAAATCTCTTTGCAATTTAGCATCTCCAATGTCTTGAGATCGTGTTCACCGAGTTTTGTGGTGAACGGGTGGAGTTCCTCAGAGGAGTATATCAAATTCCAGAGCATGTGTTTTTCATAAAACTCTAAATAGCCAACTTCCTGTTGGGCGGAGCTTATGACATGCAGTGTGAGTTGTTTGGTTTGATGAGTTATATATATGTACCAAGTTTCATATCTAAACGTGCAAGTATGCATGATATATGGCCCTCGGTACTACAGGGGGCGCTGTAGAGCCCCTGTGCCACGCCCGTGTATCAGACTCTGCCCGGCCCTAATGGCCGCAGGTACCAAGGTGTGTGCCAATTTTCAAGAGTTTTTGAGCATGTTAAGGACCCCAAAAGCCCCCGAAACCTTAGAAAAAAATTAGAAGAATAAAGAAAAAAAAAAAGAAAAAAAAAATAATCCTAAGGAAAACAATAGGGCTCTCGCCCTCCAGGCTTGAGCCCTAATAATTAAAGCTGCAAGCAGCGATGAACGGGCCCTCGCACCCGGGCTCACCGGCAGCGAGTGGCTTTAGTTAATAGGTGAACGGTGAGAAATATGCGTTTAAACTCATAAATATAAGTAGAATATATCAATGTTTATTCCATACATGTGCCAATCTTCCTGTTGCCAGCAGGTGGCGCTATCATTATAGTGGAATATTGGCCTTCAGATGTGTTCAGGGCAGGACTTTTGTCGAACATGTGAGGTTTGGAGAGGATTGGACATTTTATGCCTGAGTTACAACAACATCCTATTTCATGGCGAAACATCGAAATTTGTCAGGCCGCCATGGACACGCCCTTTAACGAAACCTCAAGATCTTCGCAATTTTAGATCGCAAAAGGCTTTAGATTACACTGACCAAGTTTGGTGTTGATCTGAATAAATCTCTAGGAGGAGTTCGTTAAAGTCCAACCCCTGAAAATGGCCAAAACAACACTAATTTTGCAGAGAAAATTCGAAATAACTGACTTCCTGTTGGGATTCGGATTTCGTACCAAGAGACTTTTTAGTAGATATTGGTGTGTTACATGTGTGTACCGATTTTTGTACATGTACGTGAAACATAGCTCGAGGCGCACTCCGTTTAAAGTGTATACGCACTCCGTTGAAAGTGTATAGGTGGCGCTATCGAGCCATTTTGCCACATTCGATGGAATATTGGCCTTCAGATCTGTTTAGGCCAGGACCCTTATCACACAAGTGAAGTTTGGGCAAGATCGGACATTTTATGCCTGAGTTATAACATCTTTTATTCCCATGGCGAGACATCGAATTTCATCACAGCGCCATGGACACACCTTTTAACAAAAACTCAAGATCTTCACAACTAAACATCACACAGGTCTTTAGATTAGACTGACCACAAAAAAGACATTGATGTCATAAAATTTCTAGGAGTAGTTTGTCGCAGTGTAAAATATGTAACTTCCTGTTGCCAATAGGTGGCGCTATGACTATAACTGAATATTGGCATGTAGATCTGTTCAGGTCAAGAGTCTTATCCAACATGTGAAGTTTGGGGCAGATTGGACATTGTATGTCTGAGTTACAGCAACTTCCTTTTTCATGGCGAAACATCGAAATTTGTCAGGCCGCCATGGACCCGCCCTTTAACGAAACCTCAAGTCCTTCGCAATTTATTATCGCAAAGGGCTTTAGATTACACTGACCAAGTTTGGTGTTGATCTGAATAAATCTCTAGGAGGAGTTCGTTACAAAATACAACCCCTGAAAATGGCAAAAACAACACCAATTTTGAAGGGAAAATTCAAAATAACCGACTTCCTGTTGGGATCCGGATTTCGTACCAAGAGACTTTTTTGTAGGTATTGGAGTGTTACATGTGTGTACCAATTTTTGTACATGTACGTGAAACATAGCTCGAGGCGCACTCCGTTGAAAGTGTATAGGTGGCGCTATAGAGCCATACTGCCACACCCGATGGAATATTGGCCTGCAGATCTGTTCAGGCCAGGACTCTTATCACACATGTGAAGTTTGGGGAAGATCGGACATTTTATGCCTGAGTTATAACATCTTTTATTCCCATGGCGAGACATTGAACTTCGTCACGGCGCCATGAACAAGCCTTTTAACGAAAACTCAAGATCTTCACAACTGAACATCGCACAGGCCTTTAGATTAGACTGACTACAAAAAAGACACTGATGTCATAAAATTTCTAGGAGTAGTTTGTCGCAGCGTAAAATATGTCACTTCCTGTTGCCAATAGGTGGCGCCATGACTAAAACTGAATATGGGCATGTCAATCTGTTCAGGTTTGGAGTCTCATCAAACATGTGAAGTTTGGGGCAGATTGGACATTGTATATCTGAGTTATAGCAACTTCATTTTTCATGGCGAATCATCGAAATTCGCCAGGCCGCCACGGACACGCCCTTCAACGAAAACTCAAGATCTTCGCAATTTAACATCGCAAAGGCGTTTAGATTAGGCATACCAAATTTGGTGTTGATTTGAAGAAATCTCTAGGAGGAGTTCGTTAAAATACAACATATGGAAATGACCAAAATTACACAAAATTTGCTCATAATATTACAAATAACCGACTTCCTGTTGGTTTTAGAATTTTGCTCCAAGAGTCTTTTTTGTAGGTATTGGTGTGTTACATATGTGTGCCAATTTTCGTGCATGTACGTGAAACATAGCTCGAAGGCTGTTGATTTTCTTGGTATAGGTGGCGCTCTTGAGCCATTTTGCCACACCCTCTTCTGAATCCTATATCAGACGAAAATTTTCACCAGGTTTGACGCGTGTGCAAAGTTTCATGACTTTTTGAGCATGTTAAAGCCCTCAAAAATGCGATTCATTCGGGAGAATAATAATAATAATAATAATAATAATAATAATAATAATAATAATAATAATAATAAACAAAGCAGATACAAGACGGTCCTCGCACCTCGGTGCTCGGGCCCTAATTAAAGCTGCAAGCAGCGATGAACAGGCCCTCGCACCCGGGCTCACCACCAGCGAGTGGCTTTAGTAAAAAGGTGAACGGTGAGAAATATGCATTTAAAGTCATAAATATAAGTGGAATATATCAAAGTATATTCCATATATGTGCCAATCTTCCTGTTGCCAGCAGTTGGCGCTATCATTATAATGGGATATTGGCCTTCAGATATGTTCAGGCCAGGACTCTTATCAAATATGTGAAGTTTGGGGAAGATTGAACATTTTATGCCTAAGTTACAACAACTTCTCTTGCTGTGGCGAGACATCAAATTTTGTCATGGCGCCATGGAAACGCCCTTTAACAAAAACTCAAGATCTCCAAAAGTTAACATTGCACAGGCCTTTAGATTAGACTGACCACAAAATATATGTTAATCTCAAAAATTATAGGAGTAGTTTGTCGCAGCGTAAAACATGTCACTTCCTGTTGCCAATAGGTGGCGCTATGACTATAACTGAATGTGGGCATGTAGATCTGTTAAGGGCAGAAGTTTTATCTAACATGTGAAGTTTGGGGCAGATTGGACATTGTATGTCTGAGTTTCAGCAACTTCCTTTTTCATGGCGAAACATAGAAATTTGTCAGGCCAGGCCACCATGGACACGCCCTTTAACGAAATCTAAAGATCTTCGCAATTTAACATCGCAAAGGGCTTAAGATTACACTGATCAGGTTTGGTGTTGATCTGAATAAATCTCTAGGAGGAGTTTGTTAAAGTACAACCACTGAAAATGGCAAAAACAATGCCAATTTTGCAGAGAAAATTCTAAATAACCGACTTCCTGTTGGGATTCGGATTTCGTACCAAGAGACTTTTTTGTAGGTATTGGTGTGTTACATGTGTATACCGATTTTTATACATGTACGTGAAACATAGCTTGAGGCTCACTCTGTTGAATGTGTATAGGTGGCGCTATCGAGCCATTTTGCCACACCTGATGGAATTTTGGCCTTCAGATGTGTTCAGGCCAGGACTCTTATCACACATGTGAAGTTTGGGGAAGATCGGACATTTTATGCCTGAGTTATAACATCTTTTATTCCCATGGCGAGACATCGAACTTCGTGACGGCGCCATGGACACGCCTTTTAACGAAATCTCAAGATCTTCACAACTTAACATCGCACAGGCCTTTAGATTAGACTGACCACAAAAAATACATTGATGTCATAAAATTTCTAGGAGTAGTTCATCGCAGTGTAAAATATGTCACTTCCTGTTGCCAATAGGTGGCGCTATGACCATAACTGAATATGGGCATGTCAATCTGTTCAGGTCAGGAGTTTCATCAAACATGTGAAGTTTGGGGCAGATTGGTCATTGTATGTCTGAATTATAGCAACTTCCTGTTTCATGGCGAATCATCGAAATTCGCCAGGCCGCCACGGACACGCCCATTAACGAAAACTCAAAAGCTTCGCAATTTAACATCGCAAAGGCCTTCAGATTAGGCATACCAAATTTGGTGTTGATCTGAATTAATCTCTAGGAGGAGTTCGTTAAAATACAACGTATGGAAATGACAAAAATGACACAAAATTTGCTCATAATATTAGTAATAAACGACTTCCTGTTGGGTTTCGGATTTTGCTCCAAGAGACTTTTTTGTAGGTATTGGAGAGTTACATGTGTATACCGATTTTCATACATGTACATGAAACGGAGCTCGAGGCGCACACCGTTGAACGTGTATAGGTGGCGCTGTTGAGCCATTTTGCCACACCCACTTCTAAAACCCATATCAGACGTAAATTTTCGCCAGTTCTGAGGAGTGTGCAAAGTTTCATGACTTTTCGAGCATGTTTAGGCCCTCAAAAATGCGATTCATTTTGGAGAATAATAATAATAATAATAATAATAATAATAATAATAATAATAATAATAATAATAATAATAATTAAAGCTGCAAGCAGCGATGAACGGGCCCTCGCACCCGGGCTCACCGCCATCGTGTGGCTTTAGTAAAAAGGTGAACGTTGAGAAATATGCATTTAATGTCCTAAATATAAGTGGAATATATCAAAGTATATCCCATATATGTGCCAATCTTACCGTTGCCAGCAGGTGGCGCTATCATTATAATGGAATATTGGCCTTCAGATGTGTTCAGGCCAGGACTCTTATCGAACATGTGAAGTTTGGGGAAGACTGAACATTTTATACTTGAGTTACAACAACTTCTCTTGCTGTGGCAAGATATCAAATTTTGTCATGGCGCCATGGAAACGCCCTTTAACAAAAACTCAAGATCTCCAAAAGTTAACATTGCACAGGCATTTAGATTAGACTGACCACAAAATATATGTTAATCTCAAAAAAATAATAGGAGTAGTTTGTCGCAGCGTAAAACATGTCACTTCCTGTTGCCAATAGGTGGCGCTATGACTATAACTGAATGTGGGCATGTAGATCTGTTAAGGGCAGAAGTTTTATCTAACATGTGAAGTTTGGGGCAGATTGGACATTGTATGTCTGAGTTACAGCAACTTCCTTTTTCATGGCGAAACATCGAAATTTGTCAGGCCACCATGGACACGCCCTTTAACGAATCTAAAGATCTTCGCAATTTAACATCGCAAAGGGCTTAAGATTACACTGACCAGGTTTGGTGTTGATCTGAATAAATCTCTAGGAGGAGTTCGTTAAAGTACAACCCCTGAAAATGGCAAAAACAACACCAGTTTTGCAGAGAAAATTCTAAATAACCGACTTCCTGTTGAGATTCGGATTTCGTACCAAGAGACTTTTTTGTAGGTATTGGTGTGTTACATGTGTATACCGATTTTTGTACATGTACGTGAAACATAGCTCGAGGCGCACTCTGTTGAAAGTGTATAGGTGGCGCTATCGAGCCATTTTGCCACACCTGATGGAATTTTGGCCTTCAGATGTGTTCAGGCCAGGACTCTTATCACACATGTGAAGTTTGGGGAAGATCGGACATTTTATGCCTGAGTTCTAACATCTTTTATTCCCATGGCGAGACATCGAACTTCGTGACAGCGCCATGGACACGCCTTTTAACAAAAACTCAAGATCTTCACAACTTAACATCGCACAGGCCTTTAGATTAGACTGACCACAAAAAATACATTGATGTCATAAAATTTCTAGGAGTAGTTCATCGCAGTGTAAAATATGTCACTTCCTGTTGCCAATAGGTGGCGCTATGACTATAACTGAATATGGGCATGTCAATCTGTTCAGGTCAGGAGTCTCATCAAACATGTGAAGTTTGGGGCAGATTGGTCATTGTATGTCTGAGTTATAGCAACTTCCTGTTTCATGGCGAATCATCGAAATTCGCCAGGCCACCACGGACACGCCCATTAATGAAAACTCAAAAGCTTCGCAATTTAACATCGCAAAGGCCTTCAGATTAGGCATACCAAATTTGGTGTTGATCTGAATGAATCTCTAGGAGGAGTTCGTTAAAATACAACGCATGGAAATGACAAAAATGACACAAAATTTGCTCATAATATTAGTAATAACCGACTTCCTGTTGGGTTTCGGATTTTGCTCCAAGAGACTTTTTTTGTAGGTATTGGAGAGTTACATGTGTATACCGATTTTCATACATGTACATGAAACGTAGCTCGAGGCGCACACCGTTGAACGTGTATAGGTGGCGCTGTTGAGCAATTTTGCCACACCCACTTCTGAAACCCATATCAGACGTAAATTT
The DNA here is from genome assembly GCF_003368295.1 of Carassius auratus. Taxonomy (NCBI): domain Eukaryota; kingdom Metazoa; phylum Chordata; class Actinopteri; order Cypriniformes; family Cyprinidae; genus Carassius; species Carassius auratus. Next base: position 37,201 of record NW_020529306.1, read on the forward strand.
TCGCCAGTTCTGAGTTGTGTGCAAAGTTTCATGACTTTTCGAGCAGGTTTAGGCCCTCAAAAATGCGATTCATTTTGGAGAATAATAATAATAATAATAATAATAATAATAATAATAATTAAAGCTGCAAGCAGCGATGAACGGGCCCCTCGCACCCGGGCTCACCGCCATCGTGTGGCTTTAGTAAAAAGGTGAACGTTGAGAAATATGCATTTAATGTCCTAAATATAAGTGGAATATATCAAAGTATATCCCATATATGTGCCAATCTTACCGTTGCCAGCAGGTGGCGCTATCATTATAATGGAATATTGGCCTTCAGATGTGTTCAGGCCAGGACTCTTATCGAACATGTGAAGTTTGGGGAAGACTGAACATTTTATACTTGAGTTACAACAACTTCTCTTGCTGTGGCAAGATATCAAATTTTGTCATGGCGCCATGGAAACGCCCTTTAACAAAAACTCAAGATCTCCAAAAGTTAACATTGCACAGGCATTTAGATTAGACTGACCACAAAATATATGTTAATCTCAAAAAAATAATAGGAGTAGTTTGTCGCAGCGTAAAACATGTCACTTCCTGTTGCCAATAGGTGGCGCTATGACTATAACTGAATGTGGGCATGTAGATCTGTTAAGGGCAGAAGTTTTATCTAACATGTGAAGTTTGGGGCAGATTGGACATTGAATGTCTGAGTTACAGCAACTTCCTTTTTCATGGCGAAACATCGAAATTTGTCAGGCCACCATGGACACGCCCTTTAACGAAATCTAAAGATCTTCGCAATTTAACATCGCAAAGGGCTTAAGATTACACTGACCAGGTTTGGTGTTGATCTGAATAAATCTCTAGGAGGAGTTCGTTAAAGTACAACCCCTGAAAATGGCAAAAACAACGCCAGTTTTGCAGAGAAAATTCTAAATAACCGACTTCCTGTTGAGATTCGGATTTCGTACCAAGAGACTTTTTTGTAGGTATTGGTGTGTTACATGTGTATACCGATTTTTGTACATGTACGTGAAACATAGCTCGAGGCGCACTCTGTTGAAAGTGTATAGGTGGCGCTATCGAGCCATTTTGCCACACCTGATGGAAATTTGGCCTTCAGATGTGTTCAGGCCAGGACTCTTATCACACATGTGAAGTTTGGGGAAGATCGGACATTTTATGCCTGAGTTATAACATCTTTTATTCCCATGGCGAGACATCGAACTTCGTGACAGCGCCATGGACACGCCTTTTAACAAAAACTCAAGATCTTCACAACTTAACATCGCACCGGCCTTTAGATTAGACTGACCACAAAAAATACATTGATGTCATAAAATTTCTAGAGTAGTTCATCGCAGTGTAAAATATGTCACTTCCTGTTGCAATAGGTGGCGCTATGACTATAACTGAATATGGGCATGTCAATCTGTTCAGGACAGGAGTCTCATCAAACATGTGAAGTTTGGGGCAGATTGGTCATTGTATGTCTGAGTTATAGCAACTTCCTGTTTCATGGCGAATCCATCGAAATTCGCCAGGCCACCACGGACACGCCCATTAATGAAAACTCAAAAGCTTCGCAATTTAACATCGCAAAGGCCTTCAGATTAGGCATACCAAATTTGGTGTTGATCTGAATGAATCTCTAGGAGGAGTTCGTTAAAATACAACGCATGGAAATGACAAAAAATGACACAAAATTTGCTCATAATATTAGTAATAACCGACTTCCTGTTGGGTTTCGGATTTTGCTCCAAGAGACTTTTTTTGTAGGTATTGGAGAGTTACATGTGTATACCGATTTTCATACATGTACATGAAACGTAGCTCGAGGCGCACACCGTTGAACGTGTATAGGTGGCGCTGTTGAGCCATTTTGCCACACCCCACTTCTGAAACCCATATCAGACGTAAATTTTCGCCAGTTTCTGAGGTGTGTGCAAAGTTTCATTACTTTTCGAGCAGTTTAGGCCCTCAAAAATGCGATTCATTTTGGAGAAGAAGAATAATAATAATAAAATATAGCTGCAAGCAGGCGATGGCGGGCTCAAGCCACCAATGCCATCGCCACCCCGGT
>NW_020529307.1:0-48265 GCF_003368295.1 Carassius auratus
TGATGTTGATAGTGTTGAAATTATTCAGCCAAGTGATGATATCTCAGATCATTATTTAGTTCTGTGTAAACTTCATATAGCCAAAATTGTAAATTCTACTTCTTGTTACAAGTATCGAAGAACCATCACTTTACCACAAAAGACTGCTTTTTAAGTTATCTTCCTGATGTATCCAAATTCCTTAGCATATCCAAAACCTCAGAACAACTTGATGATGTAACAGAAACTATGGACTCTCTCTTTTCTAGCACTTTAAATACAGTTGCTCCTTTACGCTTAAGGAAGGTTAAGGGAAAACAGTTTGACACCATGGTATAATGAGCATACTCGCACCCTAAAGAGAGCAGCCCTAAAAATGGAGCGCAGCTGGAGGAAAACAAAACTAGAGGTATTTCGTATTGCTTGGCGGGAAAGTAGCATATCCTATAGAAAAGCATTTAAACCTGCTAGATCTGATTACTTTTCTTCTCTTTTAGAAGAAAAACAAACATAACCCCAGGTTATTTATTCAATACAGTGGCTAAATGTAACGAAAAATAAAGCCTCAACAAGTGTTGACATTTCCCCAACACCACAACAGTAATGACTTTTATGAACTACTTTACTTCTAAAATCGATACTATTAGAGATAAAATTGCAACCATTCAGCCGTCCAGCTACAGTATCACATCAGACAGTGCACTATAGACCCCCCTGAGGAACAGTTCCACTCATTCTCTACTATAGGAGAGGAAGATTGTATAAACTTGTTAAATCATCTAAACCCAACAACATGTATGGTTAGACCCTATACCATCTAAGCTCCTAAAAAGAGGTGATTCCAGAAGTCATAGGTCCTCTTCTGACTATTATTAATTCCTCATTGTCCATTAGGGATATGTCCCCAAAACCTTCAAACTGGCTGTTATTAAGCCTCTCATAAAAAAGCCACAACTTGACCCCAGAGAACTTGTTAATTATAGACCAATCTCGAATCTCCCTTTTCTGTCCAAGATACTAGAAAAGGTGGTATCCTCACAATTATTATTCCTTCTTAGAGAATAATGGTATATGTGAGGATTTCCAGTCAGGATTTAGACCGTATCATAGTACTGAGACTGCTCTCCTTAGAGTTACAAATGATCTGCTCTTATCATCTGATCGTGGGTGTATCTCTCTATTAGTGTTATTGGATCTTAGTGCTGCGTTTGACACAATTGACCGCAACATTCTTTTGCATAGACTTGAACACTTTGTTGGCATCAGTGCAAGTGCATTAGCATGGTTTAAATCGTACTTATATGACCGCCATCAGTTCATAGCAGTGAATGAAGATGTATCATATCGATCACAAGTTCAAGACCAGGACAAGACCACAGGAAACGGATGATTCTTCTGCACAATCTGACTTTGCTGCAGCCTGGAATTGAACTACTGGTTTTCGTCTGGTCAGAGGAGAACTGACACCCCCAACTGAGCCTGGTTTCTCCCAAGGTTTTTTTTCTCCATTCTGTCACCGATGGAGTTTCGGTTCCTTGCCGCTGTCGCCTCTGGCTTGCTTAGTTGGGGTCACTTCATCTACAGCGATATCATTGACTTGATTGCAAATAAAAAACAGACACTATTTCAACTGAACAGAGATGACATGACTGAATTCAATGATGAACTGCCTTTAACTATCATTTTGCATTATTGAGACACTGTTTTCCAAATGAATGTTGTTCAGTGCTTTGACGCAATGTATTTTGTTTAAAGCACTATATAAATAAAGGTGATTGATTGATTGATTGATTGATTGACCAGACGAAAACCAGTAGTTCAATTCCAGGCTGCAGCAAAGTCAGATTGTGCAGAAAGAATCATCTGTTTCCTGTGGTCTTGTCCTGGTGCTCCTCTGAGACAAGGTCTTTACAGGGGATCTGTATCTGGGGCTCTAGTTGTCCTGGTCTCCGCTGTCTTTCAGGGCAGTAGAGGTCCTTTCTAGGTGCTGATCCACCATCTGGTCTGGATACGTACTGGATCCGGGTGACTGCAGTGACCCTCTGATCTGGACACAGACTGGATCTCGTGGCCACGGTGACCTCGGAACAAGAGAGAAACAGACAAATATTAGCGTAGATGCCATTCTTCTAATGATGTAGAAAGTACGGTGTTATGTGAAGTGTTTCCGGTTCCGGTTTACCTAATTAATGCAGCCTAAAAATCCTTTAACGGATTTGGATATTAAAAGCATATTAGTATGTTATGTGTATGCCAGGTTAAAGAGATGGGTCTTTAATCTAGATTTAAACTGCAAGAGTGTGTCTGCCTCCCGAACAATGTTAGGTAGGTTATTCCAGAGTTTAGGCGCCAAATAGGAAAAGGATCTGCCGCCCGCAGTTGATTTGATATTCTAGGTATTATCCAATTGCCTGAGTTTTGAGAACGTAGCGGACGTAGAGGAGTATAATGTAAAAGGAGCTCATTCAAATACTGAGGTGCTAAACCATTCAGGGCTTTATAAGTAATAAGCAATATTTTAAAATCTATACGATGTTTGATAGGGAGCCAGTGCAGTGTGGACAGGACCGGGCTAATATGGTCATACTTCCTGGTTCTAGTAAGAACTCTTGCTGCTGCATTTTGGACTAGCTGTAGTTTGTTTACCAAGCGTGCAGAACAACCACCCAATAAAGCATTACAATAGTCTAAACCTTGAAGTCATAAATGCATGGATTAACATTTCTGCATTTGACATTGAGAGCATAGGCCCGTAATTTAGATATATTTTTGAGATGGAAAAATGCAGTTTTACAAATGCTAGAAACGTGTCTTTCTAAGGAAAGATTGCGATCAAGTAGCACACCTAGGTTCCTAACTGATGACGAAGAATTGACAGAGCAACCATCAAGTCTTAGACAGTGTTCTAGGTTATTACAAGCAGAGTTTTTAGGCCCTATGATTAACACCTCTGTTTTTTCTGAATTTAGCAGTAAGAAATTACTCGTCATCCAATTTTTTATATCGACTATGCATTCCATTAGTTTTTCAAATTGGTGTGTTTCACCAGGCTGCGAGGAAATATAGAGCTGCGTATCATCAGCATAACAGTGAAAGCTAACACCATGTTTCCTGATGATATCTCCCAAGGGTAACATATAAAGCGTGAAGAGTAGCGGCCCTAGTACTGAGCCTTGAGGTACTCCATACTGCACTTGTGATCGATATGATACATCTTCATTCACTGCTACGAACTGATGGCGGTCATATAAGTACGATTTAAACCATGCTAATGCACTTCCACTGATGCCAACAAAGTGTTCAAGTCTATGCAAAAGAATGTTTGTGGTCAATTGTGTCAAACGCAGCACTAAGATCCAATAAAACTAATAGAGAGATACACCCACGATCAGATGATAAGAGCAGATCATTTGTAACTCTAAGGAGAGCAGTCTCAGTACTATGATACGGTCTAAATCCTGACTGGAAATCCTCACATATACCATTATTCTCTAAGAAGGAATATAATTGTGAGGATACCACCTTTTCTAGTATCTTGGACAGAAAAGGGAGATTCGAGATTGGTCTATAACTAACAAGTTCTCTGGGGTCAAGTTGTGGCTTTTTTATGAGAGGCTTAATAACAGCCAGTTTGAAGGTTTTGGGGACATATCCTAATGACAATGAGGAATTAATAATAGTCAGAAGAGGACCTATGACTTCTGGAAGCACCTCTTTTAAGAGCTTAGATGGTATAGGGTCTAACATACATGTTGTTGGTTTAAATGATTTAACAAGTTTATACAATTCTTCCTCTCCTATAGTAGAGAATGAGTGGAACTGTTCCTCAGGGGGTCTATAGTGCACTGTCTGATGTGATACGGTAGCTGACGGCTGAATGGTTGCAATTTTATCTCTAATACTATCGATTTTAGAAGTAAAGTAGTTCATAAAGTCATTACTGTTGTGGTGTTGGGAAATGTCAACACTTGTTGAGGCTTTATTTTTCGTTAATTTAGCCACTGTATTGAATAAATACCTGGGGTTATGTTTGTTTTCTTCTAAAAGAGAAGAAAAGTAATCAGATCTAGCAGGTTTTAATGCTTTTCTATAGGATATGCTACTTTCCCGCCAAGCAATACGAAATACCTCTAGTTTTGTTTTCCTCCAGCTGTGCTCCATTTTTCGGGCTGCTCTCTTTAGGGTGCGAGTATGCTCATTATACCATGGTGTCAAACTGTTTCCTTAACCTTCCTTAAGCGTAAAGGAGCAACTGTATTTAAAGTGCTAGAAAAGAGAGAGTCCATAGTTTCTGTTACATCATCAAGTTGTTCTGAGGTTTTGGATATGCTAAGGAATTTGGATACATCAGGAAGATAACTTAAAAAGCAGTCTTTTGTGGTAGAAGTGATGGTTCTTCGATACTTGTAACAAGAAGTAGAATTTACAATTTTGGCTATATGAAGTTTACACAGAACTAAATAATGATCTGAGATATCATCACTTGGCTGAATAATTTCAACACTATCAACATCAATTCCATGTGACAGTATTAAATCTAGAGTATGATTTCGACAATGAGTAGTTCCTGAAACATGTTGTCTAACACCAATAGAGTTCAGAATGTCTATAAATGCTGATCCCAATGCGTCTTTTTCATTATCGACATGGATATTAAAATCACCAACTATTAAGACTTTATCTGCAGCCAGAACTAACTCGGATGTAAAATCACCAAACTCTTTAATAAAGTCTGTATGGTGCCCTGGTGGCCTGTATACAGTAGCCAGTACAAACATAACAGGGGATTTATCATTAACATTGGTTTCTCTGGATAATGTTATATGAAGCACCATTACTTCAAACGAGTTATACTTGAAGCCTGCCCTCTGAGAAATCCTAAAAACGTTGTTATAAATTGAAGCAACTCCTCCCCCTTTGCCTTTTAAACGCGGCTCATGTTTATAACCGTAATCTTGGGGGGTGGACTCATTTAAAATAATGTAATCATCAGGTTTTAGCCAAGTTTCTGTCAAACAGAGCACATCTATATTATGATCAGTTATCATATTATTTACAAAAAGTGTTTTCGTAGAAATGGATCTGATATTCAATAAGCCAATCTTTATCATTTGTTTATCCATATTGCATTTGTTTTTTATTTGTTGAACCTCAATTAAATTGTTAACCTTAACTTGGTTTGGACATTTTTTGTATTTTCTAGTTCGGGGAACAGACACAGTCTCTATAGTGTGATATCTAGGTGAAAGAGTCTCTATGTGCTGAGAATTAACTGACCTCTGTGACGGGAGGCAGCTAGCAGACGGTCGGTTTAGCCAGTCTGTCTGCTTCCTGACCTGGGCCCCAGTTAGTCAAGTATAAACACTAAGACTATTTGCCATATTTCTAGACAGAAGAGCAGCACCACTTCTTCAGCAGCACTCTTTGCAGCAGACTTCGCTTACGGCCATACCAACCTGGCTATGCCCGATCTCGTCTGATCTCGGAAGCTAAGCAGGTTTGGGCCTGGTTAGTACTTGGATGGGAGACCGCCTGGGAATACCAGGTGCTGTAAGCTTTTTGGAAATTTTTCACTTAGTATATAATAATTTTGCCAAAAAATAGAGTCAATGCCGATCTCTGAATCTTAGCAGGTTTAGGTCTGGTTAGTACTTTTATGAGAGACTGCCTAGGAATACCAGGTGCTTTAAGCTTTTGGGTTTTCTTTCCTACTTATATAATGTACTGGCGATAAGATTGGCTGTTCTTTAAATAGCCCTCTCTTCAATCAATCAATCAATCACCTTTATTTATATAGTGCTTTAAACAAAATACATTGCGTCAAAGCACTGAACAACATTCATTTGGAAAACAGTGTCTCAATAATGCAAAATGATAGTTAAAGGCAGTTCATCATTGAATTCAGCTATGTCATCTCTGTTCAGTTGAAATAGTGTCTGTTTTTATTTGCAATCAAGTCAATGATATCGCTGTAGATGAAGTGACCCCAACTAAGCAAGCCAGAGGCGACAGCGGCAAGGAACCGAAACTCCATCGGTGACAGAATGGAGAAAAAAACCTTGGGAGAAACCAGGCTCAGTTGGGGGGTCAGTTCTCCTCTGACCAGACGAAAACCAGTAGTTCAATTCCAGGCTGCAGCAAAGTCAGATTGTGCAGAAGAATCATCTGTTTCCTGTGGTCTTGTCCTGGTGCTCCTCTGAGACAAGGTCTTTACAGGGGATCTGTATCTGGGGCTCTAGTTGTCCTGGTCTCCGCTGTCTTTCAGGGCAGTAGAGGTCCTTTCTAGGTGCTGATCCACCATCTGGTCTGGATACGTACTGGATCCGGGTGACTGCAGTGACCCTCTGATCTGGACACAGACTGGATCTCGTGGCCACGGTGACCTCGGAACAAGAGAGAAACAGACAAATATTAGCGTAGATGCCATTCTTCTAATGATGTAGAAAGTACGGTGTTATGTGAAGTGTTTCCGGTTCCGGTTTACCTAATTAATGCAGCCTAAAAATCCTTTAACGGATTTGGATATTAAAAGCATATTAGTATGTTATGTGTATGCCAGGTTAAAGAGATGGGTCTTTAATCTAGATTTAAACTGCAAGAGTGTGTCTGCCTCCCGAACAATGTTAGGTAGGTTATTCCAGAGTTTAGGCGCCAAATAGGAAAAGGATCTGCCGCCCGCAGTTGATTTTGATATTCTAGGTATTATCCAATTGCCTGAGTTTTGAGAACGTAGCGGACGTAGAGGAGTATAATGTAAAAGGAGCTCATTCAAATACTGAGGTGCTAAACCATTCAGGGCTTTATAAGTAATAAGCAATATTTTAAAATCTATACGATGTTTGATAGGGAGCCAGTGCAGTGTGGACAGGACCGGGCTAATATGGTCATACTTCCTGGTTCTAGTAAGAACTCTTGCTGCTGCATTTTGGACTAGCTGTAGTTTGTTTACCAAGCGTGCAGAACAACCACCCAATAAAGCATTACAATAGTCTAACCTTGAAGTCATAAATGCATGGATTAACATTTCTGCATTTGACATTGAGAGCATAGGCCGTAATTTAGATATATTTTTGAGATGGAAAAATGCAGTTTTACAAATGCTAGAAACGTGTCTTTCTAAGGAAAGATTGCGATCAAGTAGCACACCTAGGTTCCTAACTGATGACGAAGAATTGACAGAGCAACCATCAAGTCTTAGACAGTGTTCTAGGTTATTACAAGCAGAGTTTTTAGGCCCTATGATTAACACCTCTGTTTTTTCTGAATTTAGCAGTAAGAAATTACTCGTCATCCAATTTTTTATATCGACTATGCATTCCATTAGTTTTTCAAATTGGTGTGTTTCACCAGGCTGCGAGGAAATATAGAGCTGCGTATCATCAGCATAACAGTGAAAGCTAACACCATGTTTCCTGATGATATCTCCCAAGGGTAACATATAAAGCGTGAAGAGTAGCGGCCCTAGTACTGAGCCTTGAGGTACTCCATACTGCACTTGTGATCGATATGATACATCTTCATTCACTGCTACGAACTGATGGCGGTCATATAAGTACGATTTAAACCATGCTAATGCACTTCCACTGATGCCAACAAAGTGTTCAAGTCTATGCAAAAGAATGTTGTGGTCAATTGTGTCAAACGCAGCACTAAGATCCAATAAAACTAATAGAGAGATACACCCACGATCAGATGATAAGAGCAGATCATTTGTAACTCTAAGGAGAGCAGTCTCAGTACTATGATACGGTCTAAATCCTGACTGGAAATCCTCACATATACCATTATTCTCTAAGAAGGAATATAATTGTGAGGATACCACCTTTTCTAGTATCTTGGACAGAAAAGGGAGATTCGAGATTGGTCTATAACTAACAAGTTCTCTGGGGTCAAGTTGTGGCTTTTTTATGAGAGGCTTAATAACAGCCAGTTTGAAGGTTTTGGGGACATATCCTAATGACAATGAGGAATTAATAATAGTCAGAAGAGGACCTATGACTTCTGGAAGCACCTCTTTTAAGAGCTTAGATGGTATAGGGTCTAACATACATGTTGTTGGTTTAAATGATTTAACAAGTTTATACAATTCTTCCTCTCCTATAGTAGAGAATGAGTGGAACTGTTCCTCAGGGGGTCTATAGTGCACTGTCTGATGTGATACGGTAGCTGACGGCTGAATGGTTGCAATTTTATCTCTAATAGTATCGATTTTAGAAGTAAAGTAGTTCATAAAGTCATTACTGTTGTGGTGTTGGGAAATGTCAACACTTGTTGAGGCTTTATTTTTCGTTAATTTAGCCACTGTATTGAATAAATACCTGGGGTTATGTTTGTTTTCTTCTAAAAGAGAAGAAAAGTAATCAGATCTAGCAGGTTTTAATGCTTTTCTATAGGATATGCTACTTTCCCGCCAAGCAATACGAAATACCTCTAGTTTTGTTTTCCTCCAGCTGCGCTCCATTTTTCGGGCTGCTCTCTTTAGGGTGCGAGTATGCTCATTATACCATGGTGTCAAACTGTTTTCCTTAACCTTCCTTAAGCGTAAAGGAGCAACTGTATTTAAAGTGCTAGAAAAGAGAGAGTCCATAGTTTCTGTTACATCATCAAGTTGTTCTGAGGTTTTGGATATGCTAAGGAATTTGGATACATCAGGAAGATAACTTAAAAAGCAGTCTTTTGTGGTAGAAGTGATGGTTCTTCGATACTTGTAACAAGAAGTAGAATTTACAATTTTGGCTATATGAAGTTTACACAGAACTAAATAATGATCTGAGATATCATCACTTGGCTGAATAATTTCAACACTATCAACATCAATTCCATGTGACAGTATTAAATCTAGAGTATGATTTCGACAATGAGTAGGTCCTGAAACATGTTGTCTAACACCAATAGAGTTCAGAATGTCTATAAATGCTGATCCCAATGCGTCTTTTTCATTATCGACATGGATATTAAAATCACCAACTATTAAGACTTTATCTGCAGCCAGAACTAACTCGGATGTAAAATCACCAAACTCTTTAATAAAGTCTGTATGGTGCCCTGGTGGCCTGTATACAGTAGCCAGTACAAACATAACAGGGGATTTATCATTAACATTGGTTTCTCTGGATAATGTTATATGAAGCACCATTACTTCAAACGAGTTATACTTGAAGCCTGCCCTCTGAGAAATCCTAAAAACGTTGTTATAAACCTTAACTTGGTTTGGACATTTTTTGTATTTTCTAGTTCGGGGAACAGACACAGTCTCTATAGTGTGATATCTAGGTGAAAGAGTCTCTATGTGCTGAGAATTAACTGACCTCTGTGACGGGAGGCAGCTAGCAGACGGTCGGTTTAGCCAGTCTGTCTGCTTCCTGACCTGGGCCCCAGTTAGTCAAGTATAAACACTAAGACTATTTGCCATATTTCTAGACAGAAGAGCAGCACCACTTCTTCAGCAGCACTCTTTGCAGCAGACTTCGCTTACGGCCATACCAACCTGGCTATGCCCGATCTCGTCTGATCTCGGAAGCTAAGCAGGTTTGGGCCTGGTTAGTACTTGGATGGGAGACCGCCTGGGAATACCAGGTGCTGTAAACTTTTTGGAAATTTTTCACTTAGTATATAATAATTTTGCCAAAAAATAGAGTCAATGCCGATCTCTGAATCTTAGCAGGTTTAGGTCTGGTTAGTACTTTTATGAGAGACTGCCTAGGAATACCAGGTGCTTTAAGCTTTTGGGTTTTCTTTCCTACTTATATAATGTACTGGCGATAAGATTGGCTGTTCTTTAAATAGCCCTCTCTTCAATCAATCAATCAATCACCTTTATTTATATAGTGCTTTAAACAAAATACATTGCGTCAAAGCACTGAACAACATTCATTTGGAAAACAGTGTCTCAATAATGCAAAATGATAGTTAAAGGCAGTTCATCATTGAATTCAGCTATGTCATCTCTGTTCAGTTGAAATAGTGTCTGTTTTTATTTGCAATCAAGTCAATGATATCGCTGTAGATGAAGTGACCCCAACTAAGCAAGCCAGAGGCGACAGCGGCAAGGAACTGAAACTCCATCGGTGACAGAATGGAGAAAAAAACCTTGGGAGAAACCAGGCTCAGTTGGGGGGTCAGTTCTCCTCTGACCAGACGAAAACCAGTAGTTCAATTCCAGGCTGCAGCAAAGTCAGATTGTGCAGAAGAATCATCTGTTTCCTGTGGTCTTGTCCTGGTGCTCCTCTGAGACAAGGTCTTTACAGGGGATCTGTATCTGGGGCTCTAGTTGTCCTGGTCTCCGCTGTCTTTCAGGGCAGTAGAGGTCCTTTCTAGGTGCTGATCCACCATCTGGTCTGGATACGTACTGGATCCGGGTGACTGCAGTGACCCTCTGATCTGGACACAGACTGGATCTCGTGGCCACGGTGACCTCGGAACAAGAGAGAAACAGACAAATATTAGCGTAGATGCCATTCTTCTAATGATGTAGAAAGTACGGTGTTATGTGAAGTGTTTCCGGTTCCGGTTTACCTAATTAATGCAGCCTAAAAATCCTTTAACGGATTTGGATATTAAAAGCATATTAGTATGTTATGTGTATGCCAGGTTAAAGAGATGGGTCTTTAATCTAGATTTAAACTGCAAGAGTGTGTCTGCCTCCCGAACAATGTTAGGTAGGTTATTCCAGAGTTTAGGCGCCAAATAGGAAAAGGATCTGCCGCCCGCAGTTGATTTTGATATTCTAGGTATTATCCAATTGCCTGAGTTTTGAGAACGTAGCGGACGTAGAGGAGTATAATGTAAAAGGAGCTCATTCAAATACTGAGGTGCTAAACCATTCAGGGCTTTATAAGTAATAAGCAATATTTTTAAATCTATACGATGTTTGATAGGGAGCCAGTGCAGTGTGGACAGGACCGGGCTAATATGGTCATACTTCCTGGTTCTAGTAAGAACTCTTGCTGCTGCATTTTGGACTAGCTGTAGTTTGTTTACCAAGCGTGCAGAACAACCACCCAATAAAGCATTACAATAGTCTAACCTTGAAGTCATAAATGCATGGATTAACATTTCTGCATTTGACATTGAGAGCATAGGCCGTAATTTAGATATATTTTTGAGATGGAAAAATGCAGTTTTACAAATGCTAGAAACGTGTCTTTCTAAGGAAAGATTGCGATCAAGTAGCACACCTAGATTCCTAACTGATGACGAAGAATTGACAGAGCAACCATCAAGTCTTAGACAGTGTTCTAGGTTATTACAAGCAGAGTTTTTAGGCCCTATGATTAACACCTCTGTTTTTTCTGAATTTAGCAGTAAGAAATTACTCGTCATCCAATTTTTTATATCGACTATGCATTCCATTAGTTTTTCAAATTGGTGTGTTTCACCAGGCTGCGAGGAAATATAGAGCTGCGTATCATCAGCATAACAGTGAAAGCTAACACCATGTTTCCTGATGATATCTCCCAAGGGTAACATATAAAGCGTGAAGAGTAGCGGCCCTAGTACTGAGCCTTGAGGTACTCCATACTGCACTTGTGATCGATATGATACATCTTCATTCACTGCTACGAACTGATGGCGGTCATATAAGTACGATTTAAACCATGCTAATGCACTTCCACTGATGCCAACAAAGTGTTCAAGTCTATGCAAAAGAATGTTGTGGTCAATTGTGTCAAACGCAGCACTAAGATCCAATAAAACTAATAGAGAGATACACCCACGATCAGATGATAAGAGCAGATCATTTGTAACTCTAAGGAGAGCAGTCTCAGTACTATGATACGGTCTAAATCCTGACTGGAAATCCTCACATATACCATTATTCTCTAAGAAGGAATATAATTGTGAGGATACCACCTTTTCTAGTATCTTGGACAGAAAAGGGAGATTCGAGATTGGTCTATAACTAACAAGTTCTCTGGGGTCAAGTTGTGGCTTTTTTATGAGAGGCTTAATAACAGCCAGTTTGAAGGTTTTGGGGACATATCCTAATGACAATGAGGAATTAATAATAGTCAGAAGAGGACCTATGACTTCTGGAAGCACCTCTTTTAAGAGCTTAGATGGTATAGGGTCTAACATACATGTTGTTGGTTTAAATGATTTAACAAGTTTATACAATTCTTCCTCTCCTATAGTAGAGAATGAGTGGAACTGTTCCTCAGGGGGTCTATAGTGCACTGTCTGATGTGATACGGTAGCTGACGGCTGAATGGTTGCAATTTTATCTCTAATAGTATCGATTTTAGAAGTAAAGTAGTTCATAAAGTCATTACTGTTGTGGTGTTGGGAAATGTCAACACTTGTTGAGGCTTTATTTTTCGTTAATTTAGCCACTGTATTGAATAAATACCTGGGGTTATGTTTGTTTTCTTCTAAAAGAGAAGAAAAGTAATCAGATCTAGCAGGTTTTAATGCTTTTCTATAGGATATGCTACTTTCCCGCCAAGCAATACGAAATACCTCTAGTTTTGTTTTCCTCCAGCTGCGCTCCATTTTTCGGGCTGCTCTCTTTAGGGTGCGAGTATGCTCATTATACCATGGTGTCAAACTGTTTTCCTTAACCTTCCTTAAGCGTAAAGGAGCAACTGTATTTAAAGTGCTAGAAAAGAGAGAGTCCATAGTTTCTGTTACATCATCAAGTTGTTCTGAGGTTTTGGATATGCTAAGGAATTTGGATACATCAGGAAGATAACTTAAAAAGCAGTCTTTTGTGGTAGAAGTGATGGTTCTTCGATACTTGTAACAAGAAGTAGAATTTACAATTTTGGCTATATGAAGTTTACACAGAACTAAATAATGATCTGAGATATCATCACTTGGCTGAATAATTTCAACACTATCAACATCAATTCCATGTGACAGTATTAAATCTAGAGTATGATTTCGACAATGAGTAGGTCCTGAAACATGTTGTCTAACACCAATAGAGTTCAGAATGTCTATAAATGCTGATCCCAATGCGTCTTTTTCATTATCGACATGGATATTAAAATCACCAACTATTAAGACTTTATCTGCAGCCAGAACTAACTCGGATGTAAAATCACCAAACTCTTTAATAAAGTCTGTATGGTGCCCTGGTGGCCTGTATACAGTAGCCAGTACAAACATAACAGGGGATTTATCATTAACATTGGTTTCTCTGGATAATGTTATATGAAGCACCATTACTTCAAACGAGTTATACTTGAAGCCTGCCCTCTGAGAAATCCTAAAAACGTTGTTATAAATTGAAGCAACTCCTCCCCCTTTGCCTTTTAAACGCGGCTCATGTTTATAACCGTAATCTTGGGGGGTGGACTCATTTAAAATAATGTAATCATCAGGTTTTAGCCAAGTTTCTGTCAAACAGAGCACATCTATATTATGATCAGTTATCATATTATTTACAAAAAGTGTTTTCGTAGAAATGGATCTGATATTCAATAAGCCAATCTTTATCATTTGTTTATCCATATTGCATTTGTTTTTTATTTGTTGAACCTCAATTAAATTGTTAACCTTAACTTGGTTTGGACATTTTTTGTATTTTCTAGTTCGGGGAACAGACACAGTCTCTATAGTGTGATATCTAGGTGAAAGAGTCTCTATGTGCTGAGAATTAACTGACCTCTGTGACGGGAGGCAGCTAGCAGACGGTCGGTTTAGCCAGTCTGTCTGCTTCCTGACCTGGGCCCCAGTTAGTCAAGTATAAACACTAAGACTATTTGCCATATTTCTAGACAGAAGAGCAGCACCACTTCTTCAGCAGCACTCTTTGCAGCAGACTTCGCTTACGGCCATACCAACCTGGCTATGCCCGATCTCGTCTGATCTCGGAAGCTAAGCAGGTTTGGGCCTGGTTAGTACTTGGATGGGAGAACGCCTGGGAATACCAGGTGCTGTAAGCTTTTCGGAAATTTTTCACTTAGTATATAATAATTTTGCCAAAAAATAGAGTCAATGCCGATCTCTGAATCTTAGCAGGTTTAGTTCTGGTTAGTACTTTTATGAGAGACTGCCTAGGAATACCAGGTGCTTTAAGCTTTTGGGTTTTCTTTCCTACTTATATAATGTACTGGCGATAAGATTGGCTGTTCTTTAAATAGCCCTCTCTTCAATCAATCAATCAATCATTTTATTTATATAGTGCTTTAAACAAAATACATTGCGTCAAAGCACTGAACAACATTCATTTGGAAAACAGTGTCTCAATAATGCAAAATGATAGTTAAAGGCAGTTCATCATTGAATTCAGCTATGTCATCTCTGTTCAGTTGAAATAGTGTCTGTTTTTATTTGCAATCAAGTCAATGATATCGCTGTAGATGAAGTGACCCCAACTAAGCAAGCCAGAGGCGACAGCGGCAAGGAACCGAAACTCCATCGGTGACAGAATGGAGAAAAAAACCTTGGGAGAAACCAGGCTCAGTTGGGGGGTCAGTTCTCCTCTGACCAGACGAAAACCAGTAGTTCAATTCCAGGCTGCAGCAAAGTCAGATTGTGCAGAAGAATCATCTGTTTCCTGTGGTCTTGTCCTGGTGCTCCTCTGAGACAAGGTCTTTACAGGGGATCTGTATCTGGGGCTCTAGTTGTCCTGGTCTCCGCTGTCTTTCAGGGCAGTAGAGGTCCTTTCTAGGTGCTGATCCACCATCTGGTCTGGATACGTACTGGATCCGGGTGACTGCAGTGACCCTCTGATCTGGACACAGACTGGATCTCGTGGCCACGGTGACCTCGGAACAAGAGAGAAACAGACAAATATTAGCGTAGATGCCATTCTTCTAATGATGTAGAAAGTACGGTGTTATGTGAAGTGTTTCCGGTTCCGGTTTACCTAATTAATGCAGCCTAAAAATCCTTTAACGGATTTGGATATTAAAAGCATATTAGTATGTTATGTGTATGCCAGGTTAAAGAGATGGGTCTTTAATCTAGATTTAAACTGCAAGAGTGTGTCTGCCTCCCGAACAATGTTAGGTAGGTTATTCCAGAGTTTAGGCGCCAAATAGGAAAAGGATCTGCCGCCCGCAGTTGATTTTGATATTCTAGGTATTATCCAATTGCCTGAGTTTTGAGAACGTAGCGGACGTAGAGGAGTATAATGTAAAAGGAGCTCATTCAAATACTGAGGTGCTAAACCATTCAGGGCTTTATAAGTAATAAGCAATATTTTAAAATCTATACGATGTTTGATAGGGAGCCAGTGCAGTGTGGACAGGACCGGGCTAATATGGTCATACTTCCTGGTTCTAGTAAGAACTCTTGCTGCTGCATTTTGGACTAGCTGTAGTTTGTTTACCAAGCGTGCAGAACAACCACCCAATAAAGCATTACAATAGTCTAACCTTGAAGTCATAAATGCATGGATTAACATTTCTGCATTTGACATTGAGAGCATAGGCCGTAATTTAGATATATTTTTGAGATGGAAAAATGCAGTTTTACAAATGCTAGAAACGTGTCTTTCTAAGGAAAGATTGCGATCAAGTAGCACACCTAGGTTCCTAACTGATGACGAAGAATTGACAGAGCAACCATCAAGTCTTAGACAGTGTTCTAGGTTATTACAAGCAGAGTTTTTAGGCCCTATGATTAACACCTCTGTTTTTTCTGAATTTAGCAGTAAGAAATTACTCGTCATCCAATTTTTTATATCGACTATGCATTCCATTAGTTTTTCAAATTGGTGTGTTTCACCAGGCTGCGAGGAAATATAGAGCTGCGTATCATCAGCATAACAGTGAAAGCTAACACCATGTTTCCTGATGATATCTCCCAAGGGTAACATATAAAGCGTGAAGAGTAGCGGCCCTAGTACTGAGCCTTGAGGTACTCCATACTGCACTTGTGATCGATATGATACATCTTCATTCACTGCTACGAACTGATGGCGGTCATGTAAGTACGATTTAAACCATGCTAATGCACTTCCACTGATGCCAACAAAGTGTTCAAGTCTATGCAAAAGAATGTTGTGGTCAATTGTGTCAAACGCAGCACTAAGATCCAATAAAACTAATAGAGAGATACACCCACGATCAGATGATAAGAGCAGATCATTTGTAACTCTAAGGAGAGCAGTCTCAGTACTATGATACGGTCTAAATCCTGACTGGAAATCCTCACATATACCATTATTCTCTAAGAAGGAATATAATTGTGAGGATACCACCTTTTCTAGTATCTTGGACAGAAAAGGGAGATTCGAGATTGGTCTATAACTAACAAGTTCTCTGGGGTCAAGTTGTGGCTTTTTTATGAGAGGCTTAATAACAGCCAGTTTGAAGGTTTTGGGGACATATCCTAATGACAATGAGGAATTAATAATAGTCAGAAGAGGACCTATGACTTCTGGAAGCACCTCTTTTAAGAGCTTAGATGGTATAGGGTCTAACATACATGTTGTTGGTTTAAATGATTTAACAAGTTTATACAATTCTTCCTCTCCTATAGTAGAGAATGAGTGGAACTGTTCCTCAGGGGGTCTATAGTGCACTGTCTGATGTGATACGGTAGCTGACGGCTGAATGGTTGCAATTTTATCTCTAATACTATCGATTTTAGAAGTAAAGTAGTTCATAAAGTCATTACTGTTGTGGTGTTGGGAAATGTCAACACTTGTTGAGGCTTTATTTTTCGTTAATTTAGCCACTGTATTGAATAAATACCTGGGGTTATGTTTGTTTTCTTCTAAAAGAGAAGAAAAGTAATCAGATCTAGCAGGTTTTAATGCTTTTCTATAGGATATGCTACTTTCCCGCCAAGCAATACGAAATACCTCTAGTTTTGTTTTCCTCCAGCTGTGCTCCATTTTTCGGGCTGCTCTCTTTAGGGTGCGAGTATGCTCATTATACCATGGTGTCAAACTGTTTTCCTTAACCTTCCTTAAGCGTAAAGGAGCAACTGTATTTAAAGTGCTAGAAAAGAGAGAGTCCATAGTTTCTGTTACATCATCAAGTTGTTCTGAGGTTTTGGATATGCTAAGGAATTTGGATACATCAGGAAGATAACTTAAAAAGCAGTCTTTTGTGGTAGAAGTGATGGTTCTTCGATACTTGTAACAAGAAGTAGAATTTACAATTTTGGCTATATGAAGTTTACACAGAACTAAATAATGATCTGAGATATCATCACTTGGCTGAATAATTTCAACACTATCAACATCAATTCCATGTGACAGTATTAAATCTAGAGTATGATTTCGACAATGAGTAGTTCCTGAAACATGTTGTCTAACACCAATAGAGTTCAGAATGTCTATAAATGCTGATCCCAATGCGTCTTTTTCATTATCGACATGGATATTAAAATCACCAACTATTAAGACTTTATCTGCAGCCAGAACTAACTCGGATGTAAAATCACCAAACTCTTTAATAAAGTCTGTATGGTGCCCTGGTGGCCTGTATACAGTAGCCAGTACAAACATAACAGGGGATTTATCATTAACATTGGTTTCTCTGGATAATGTTATATGAAGCACCATTACTTCAAACGAGTTATACTTGAAGCCTGCCCTCTGAGAAATCCTAAAAACGTTGTTATAAATTGAAGCAACTCCTCCCCCTTTGCCTTTTAAACGCGGCTCATGTTTATAACCGTAATCTTGGGGGGTGGACTCATTTAAAATAATGTAATCATCAGGTTTTAGCCAAGTTTCTGTCAAACAGAGCACATCTATATTATGATCAGTTATCATATTATTTACAAAAAGTGTTTTCGTAGAAATGGATCTGATATTCAATAAGCCAATCTTTATCATTTGTTTATCCATATTGCATTTGTTTTTTATTTGTTGAACCTCAATTAAATTGTTAACCTTAACTTGGTTTGGACATTTTTTGTATTTTCTAGTTCGGGGAACAGACACAGTCTCTATAGTGTGATATCTAGGTGAAAGAGTCTCTATGTGCTGAGAATTAACTGACCTCTGTGACGGGAGGCAGCTAGCAGACGGTCGGTTTAGCCAGTCTGTCTGCTTCCTGACCTGGGCCCCAGTTAGTCAAGTATAAACACTAAGACTATTTGCCATATTTCTAGACAGAAGAGCAGCACCACTTCTTCAGCAGCACTCTTTGCAGCAGACTTCGCTTACGGCCATACCAACCTGGCTATGCCCGATCTCGTCTGATCTCGGAAGCTAAGCAGGTTTGGGCCTGGTTAGTACTTGGATGGGAGACCGCCTGGGAATACCAGGTGCTGTAAGCTTTTTGGAAATTTTTCACTTAGTATATAATAATTTTGCCAAAAAATAGAGTCAATGCCGATCTCTGAATCTTAGCAGGTTTAGGTCTGGTTAGTACTTTTATGAGAGACTGCCTAGGAATACCAGGTGCTTTAAGCTTTTGGGTTTTCTTTCCTACTTATATAATGTACTGGCGATAAGATTGGCTGTTCTTTAAATAGCCCTCTCTTCAATCAATCAATCAATCACCTTTATTTATATAGTGCTTTAAACAAAATACATTGCGTCAAAGCACTGAACAACATTCATTTGGAAAACAGTGTCTCAATAATGCAAAATGATAGTTAAAGGCAGTTCATCATTGAATTCAGCTATGTCATCTCTGTTCAGTTGAAATAGTGTCTGTTTTTATTTGCAATCAAGTCAATGATATCGCTGTAGATGAAGTGACCCCAACTAAGCAAGCCAGAGGCGACAGCGGCAAGGAACCGAAACTCCATCGGTGACAGAATGGAGAAAAAAACCTTGGGAGAAACCAGGCTCAGTTGGGGGGTCAGTTCTCCTCTGACCAGACGAAAACCAGTAGTTCAATTCCAGGCTGCAGCAAAGTCAGATTGTGCAGAAGAATCATCTGTTTCCTGTGGTCTTGTCCTGGTGCTCCTCTGAGACAAGGTCTTTACAGGGGATCTGTATCTGGGGCTTTAGTTGTCCTGGTCTCCGCTGTCTTTCAGGGCAGTAGAGGTCCTTTCTAGGTGCTGATCCACCATCTGGTCTGGATACGTACTGGATCCGGGTGACTGCAGTGACCCTCTGATCTGGACACAGACTGGATCTCGTGGCCACGGTGACCTCGGAACAAGAGAGAAACAGACAAATATTAGCGTAGATGCCATTCTTCTAATGATGTAGAAAGTACGGTGTTATGTGAAGTGTTTCCGGTTCCGGTTTACCTAATTAATGCAGCCTAAAAATCCTTTAACGGATTTGGATATTAAAAGCATATTAGTATGTTATGTGTATGCCAGGTTAAAGAGATGGGTCTTTAATCTAGATTTAAACTGCAAGAGTGTGTCTGCCTCCCGAACAATGTTAGGTAGGTTATTCCAGAGTTTAGGCGCCAAATAGGAAAAGGATCTGCCGCCCGCAGTTGATTTTGATATTCTAGGTATTATCCAATTGCCTGAGTTTTGAGAACGTAGCGGACGTAGAGGAGTATAATGTAAAAGGAGCTCATTCAAATACTGAGGTGCTAAACCATTCAGGGCTTTATAAGTAATAAGCAATATTTTAAAATCTATACGATGTTTGATAGGGAGCCAGTGCAGTGTGGACAGGACCGGGCTAATATGGTCATACTTCCTGGTTCTAGTAAGAACTCTTGCTGCTGCATTTTGGACTAGCTGTAGTTTGTTTACCAAGCGTGCAGAACAACCACCCAATAAAGCATTACAATAGTCTAACCTTGAAGTCATAAATGCATGGATTAACATTTCTGCATTTGACATTGAGAGCATAGGCCGTAATTTAGATATATTTTTGAGATGGAAAAATGCAGTTTTACAAATGCTAGAAACGTGTCTTTCTAAGGAAAGATTGCGATCAAGTAGCACACCTAGGTTCCTAACTGATGACGAAGAATTGACAGAGCAACCATCAAGTCTTAGACAGTGTTCTAGGTTATTACAAGCAGAGTTTTTAGGCCCTATGATTAACACCTCTGTTTTTTCTGAATTTAGCAGTAAGAAATTACTCGTCATCCAATTTTTTATATCGACTATGCATTCCATTAGTTTTTCAAATTGGTGTGTTTCACCAGGCTGCGAGGAAATATAGAGCTGCGTATCATCAGCATAACAGTGAAAGCTAACACCATGTTTCCTGATGATATCTCCCAAGGGTAACATATAAAGCGTGAAGAGTAGCGGCCCTAGTACTGAGCCTTGAGGTACTCCATACTGCACTTGTGATCGATATGATACATCTTCATTCACTGCTACGAACTGATGGCGGTCATATAAGTACGATTTAAACCATGCTAATGCACTTCCACTGATGCCAACAAAGTGTTCAAGTCTATGCAAAAGAATGTTGTGGTCAATTGTGTCAAACGCAGCACTAAGATCCAATAAAACTAATAGAGAGATACACCCACGATCAGATGATAAGAGCAGATCATTTGTAACTCTAAGGAGAGCAGTCTCAGTACTATGATACGGTCTAAATCCTGACTGGAAATCCTCACATATACCATTATTCTCTAAGAAGGAATATAATTGTGAGGATACCACCTTTTCTAGTATCTTGGACAGAAAAGGGAGATTCGAGATTGGTCTATAACTAACAAGTTCTCTGGGGTCAAGTTGTGGCTTTTTTATGAGAGGCTTAATAACAGCCAGTTTGAAGGTTTTGGGGACATATCCTAATGACAATGAGGAATTAATAATAGTCAGAAGAGGACCTATGACTTCTGGAAGCACCTCTTTTAAGAGCTTAGATGGTATAGGGTCTAACATACATGTTGTTGGTTTAAATGATTTAACAAGTTTATACAATTCTTCCTCTCCTATAGTAGAGAATGAGTGGAACTGTTCCTCAGGGGGTCTATAGTGCACTGTCTGATGTGATACGGTAGCTGACGGCTGAATGGTTGCAATTTTATCTCTAATAGTATCGATTTTAGAAGTAAAGTAGTTCATAAAGTCATTACTGTTGTGGTGTTGGGAAATGTCAACACTTGTTGAGGCTTTATTTTTCGTTAATTTAGCCACTGTATTGAATAAATACCTGGGGTTATGTTTGTTTTCTTCTAAAAGAGAAGAAAAGTAATCAGATCTAGCAGGTTTTAATGCTTTTCTATAGGATATGCTACTTTCCCGCCAAGCAATACGAAATACCTCTAGTTTTGTTTTCCTCCAGCTGCGCTCCATTTTTCGGGCTGCTCTCTTTAGGGTGCGAGTATGCTCATTATACCATGGTGTCAAACTGTTTTCCTTAACCTTCCTTAAGCGTAAAGGAGCAACTGTATTTAAAGTGCTAGAAAAGAGAGAGTCCATAGTTTCTGTTACATCATCAAGTTGTTCTGAGGTTTTGGATATGCTAAGGAATTTGGATACATCAGGAAGATAACTTAAAAAGCAGTCTTTTGTGGTAGAAGTGATGGTTCTTCGATACTTGTAACAAGAAGTAGAATTTACAATTTTGGCTATATGAAGTTTACACAGAACTAAATAATGATCTGAGATATCATCACTTGGCTGAATAATTTCAACACTATCAACATCAATTCCATGTGACAGTATTAAATCTAGAGTATGATTTCGACAATGAGTAGGTCCTGAAACATGTTGTCTAACACCAATAGAGTTCAGAATGTCTATAAATGCTGATCCCAATGCGTCTTTTTCATTATCGACATGGATATTAAAATCACCAACTATTAAGACTTTATCTGCAGCCAGAACTAACTCGGATGTAAAATCACCAAACTCTTTAATAAAGTCTGTATGGTGCCCTGGTGGCCTGTATACAGTAGCCAGTACAAACATAACAGGGGATTTATCATTAACATTGGTTTCTCTGGATAATGTTATATGAAGCACCATTACTTCAAACGAGTTATACTTGAAGCCTGCCCTCTGAGAAATCCTAAAAACGTTGTTATAAATTGAAGCAACTCCTCCCCCTTTGCCTTTTAAACGCGGCTCATGTTTATAACCGTAATCTTGGGGGGTGGACTCATTTAAAATAATGTAATCATCAGGTTTTAGCCAAGTTTCTGTCAAACAGAGCACATCTATATTATGATCAGTTATCATATTATTTACAAAAAGTGTTTTCGTAGAAATGGATCTGATATTCAATAAGCCAATCTTTATCATTTGTTTATCCATATTGCATTTGTTTTTTATTTGTTGAACCTCAATTAAATTGTTAACCTTAACTTGGTTTGGACATTTTTTGTATTTTCTAGTTCGGGGAACAGACACAGTCTCTATTGTGTGATATCTAGGTGAAAGAGTCTCTATGTGCTGAGAATTAACTGACCTCTGTGACGGGAGGCAGCTAGCAGACGGTCGGTTTAGCCAGTCTGTCTGCTTCCTGACCTGGGCCCCAGTTAGTCAAGTATAAACACTAAGACTATTTGCCATATTTCTAGACAGAAGAGCAGCACCACTTCTTCAGCAGCACTCTTTGCAGCAGACTTCGCTTACGGCCATACCAACCTGGCTATGCCCGATCTCGTCTGATCTCGGAAGCTAAGCAGGTTTGGGCCTGGTTAGTACTTGGATGGGAGACCGCCTGGGAATACCAGGTGCTGTAAACTTTTTGGACATTTTTCACTTAGTATATAATAATTTTGCCAAAAAATAGAGTCAATGCCCGATCTCTGAATATTAGCAGGTTTGGGCCTGGTTAGTACATGGATGGGAGACTGCCTGGGAATACCAGGTGCTGTAAGCTTTTGGACATTTTTCACTTAGTATATAATAATTTTGCCAAAAAATAGAGTCAAGGCCCGATCTCTGAATCTTAGCAGGTTTAGGTCTGGTTAGTACTTTGATGAGAGACTGCCTAGGAATACCAGGTGCTTTAAGCTTTTGGGTTTTCTTTCCTACTTTATATAATGTACTGGCGATAAGATTGGCTGGTCTTTTAATAGCCGTCTCTTTGCAGCAGACTTCGCTTACGGCCATACCAACCTGGCTATGCCCGATCTTGTCTGATCTCGGAAGCTAAGCAGGTTTGGGCCTGGTTAGTACTTGGATGGGAGACCGCCTGGGAATACCAGGTGCTGTAAGCATTTCGACATTTTTCACTTAGTTTATAATAATTTTGCCAAAAAATAGAGTCAATGCCCGATCTCTGAATATTAGAAGGTTTGGGCCTGGTTAGTACATGGATGGGAGACTGCCTGGGAATACCAGGTGCTGTAAGCTTTTTGGACATTTTTCACTTAGTATATAATAATTTTGCCAAAACATAGTCAATGCCTGATCTCTGAATATTAGCAGGTTTGGGCCTGCTTAGTACATGGATGGGAGACTGCCTCGGAATACCAGGTGCTTTAATCTTTTTGGAAAATTTCACGAATTATATAATAATCTTTCATAAAAAAAAAAAAAAGAGTCAATGCCCGATCTCTGAATCGTAGCAGGTTTAGGTGTTGTTAGTACTTTTATGAGAGACTGCCTAGGAATACCAGGTGCTTTAAGCTTTTGGTTTTTCTTTCCTACTTATATAATGTACTGGCGATAAGATTGGCTGTTCTTTAAATAGCCCTCTCTTTGCAGCAGACTTCGCTTACGGCCATACCAACCTGGCTATGCCCGATCTTGTCTGATCTCGGAAGCTAAGCAGGTTTGGGCCTGGTTAGTACTTGGATGGGAGACCGCCTGGGAATACCAGGTGCTGTAAGCTTTTTGGAAATTTTTCACTTAGTATATAATAATTTTGCCAAAAAATAGTCAATGCCGATCTCTGAATATTAGCAGGTTTGGGCCTGGTTAGTACATGGATGGGAGACTGCCTGGGAATACCAGGTGCTGTAAGCTTTTTGGACATTTTTCACTTAGTATATAATAATTTTGCCAAAAAATAGAGTCAATGCCGATCTCTGAATATTTGCAGGTTTGGGCCTGGTTAGTACATGGATGGGAGACTGCCTGGGAATACCAGGTGCTTTAATCTTTTTGGAAAATTTCACGAATTATATAATAATCTTTCATTAAAAAAAAAAAAGAAAAAAAAAAAAAGAGTCAATGCCCGATCTCTGAATCTTAGCAGGTTTAGGTCTGGTTAGTACTTTTATGAGAGACTGCCTAGGAATACCAGGTGCTTTAAGCTTTTGGGGTTTCTTTCCTACTTATATAATGTAATGGCAATAAGAATGGCTGGTCTTTAAATAGCCCTCTCTTTGCAGCAGACTTCGCTTACGGCCATACCAACCTGGCTATGCCCGATCTCGTCTGATCTCGGAAGCTAAGCAGGTTTGGGCCTGGTTAGTACTTGGATGGGAGACCGCCTGGGAATACCAGGTGCTGTAAGCTTTTTGGACATTTTTCACTTAGTATATAATAATTTTGCCAAAAAATAGAGTCAATGCCCGATCTCTGAATCTTAGCAGGTTTAGGTCTGGTTAGTACTTTTATGAGAGACTGCCTAGGAATACCAGGTGCTTTAAGCTTTTGGGTTTTCTTTCCTACTTATATAATGTACTGGCGATAAGATTGGCTGTTCTTTAAATAGCCCTCTCTTCAATCAATCAATCAATCACCTTTATTTATATAGTGCTTTAAACAAAATACATTGCGTCAAAGTACTGAACAACATTCATTTGGAAAACAGTGTCTCAATAATGCAAAATGATAGTTAAAGGCAGTTCATCATTGAATTCAGCTATGTCATATCTGTTCAGTTGAAATAGTGTCTGTTTTTATTTGCAATCAAGTCAATGATATCGCTGTAGATGAAGTGACCCCAACTAAGCAAGCCAGAGGCGACAGCGGCAAGGAACCGAAACTCCATCGGTGACAGAATGGAGAAAAAAACCTTGGGAGAAACCAGGCTCAGTTGGGGGGTCAGTTCTCCTCTGACTAGACGAAAACCAGTAGTTCAATTCCAGGCTGCAGCAAAGTCAGATTGTGCAGAAGAATCATCTGTTTCCTGTGGTCTTGTCCTGGTGCTCCTCTGAGACAAGGTCTTTACAGGGGATCTGTATCTGGGGCTCTAGTTGTCCTGGTCTCCGCTGTCTTTCAGGGCAGTAGAGGTCCTTTCTAGGTGCTGATCCACCATCTGGTCTGGATACGTACTGGATCCGGGTGACTGCAGTGACCCTCTGATCTGGACACAGACTGGATCTCGTGGCCACGGTGACCTCGGAACAAGAGAGAAACAGACAAATATTAGCGTAGATGCCATTCTTCTAATGATGTAGAAAGTACGGTGTTATGTGAAGTGTTTCCGGTTCTGGTTTACCTAATTAATGCAGCCTAAAAATCCTTTAACGGATTTGGATATTAAAAGCATATTAGTATTTTATGTGTATGCCAGGTTAAAGAGACGGGTCTTTAATCTAGATTTAAACTGCAAGAGTGTGTCTGCCTCCCGAACAATGTTAGGTAGGTTATTCCAGAGTTTAGGCACCAAATAGGAAAAGGATCTGCTGCCCGCAGTTGATTTTGATATTCTAGGTATTATCAAATTGCCTGAGTTTTGAGAACGTAGCGGACGGAGAGGAGTATGATGTAAAAGGAGCTCATTCAAATACTGAGGTGCTAAACCATTCAGGGCTTTATAAGTAATAAGCAATATTTTAAAATCTATACGATGTTTGATAGGGAGCCAGTGCAGTGTGGACAGGACCGGGCTAATATGGTCATACTTCCTGGTTCTAGTAAGAACGCTTGCTGCTGCATTTTGGACTAGCTGTAGTTTGTTTACCAAGCGTGCAGAACAACCACCCAATAAAGCATTACAATAGTCTAACCTTGAAGTCATAAATGCATGGATTAAAATTTCTGCATTTGACATTGAGAGCATAGGCCGTAATTTAGATATATTTTTTAGATGGAAAAATGCAGTTTTACAAATGCTAGAAACGTGTCTTTCTAAGGAAAGATTGCGATCAAGTAGCACACCTAGGTTCCTAACTGATGACGAAGAATTGACAGAGCAACCATCAAGTCTTAGACAGTGTTCTAGGTTATTACAAGCAGAGTTTTTAGGCCCTATGATTAACACCTCTGTTTTTTCTGAATTTAGCAGTAAGAAATTACTCGTCATCCAATTTTTTATATCGACTATGCATTCCATTAGTTTTTCAAATTGGTGTGTTTCACCAGGCTGCGAGGAAATATAGAGCTGCGTATCATCAGCATAACAGTGAAAGCTAACACCATGTTTCCTGATGATATCTCCCAAGGGTAACATATAAAGCGTGAAGAGCAGCGGCCCTAGTACTGAGCCTTGAGGTACTCCATACTGCACTTGTGATCGATATGATACATCTTCATTCACTGCTACGAACTGATGGCGGTCATATAAGTACGATTTAAACCATGCTAATGCACTTCCACTGATGCCAACAAAGTGTTCAAGTCTGTGCAAAAGAATGTTGTGGTCAATTGTGTCAAACGCAGCACTAAGATCCAATAAAACTAATAGAGAGATACACCCACGATCAGATGATAAGAGCAGATCATTTGTAACTCTAAGGAGAGCAGTCTCAGTACTATGATACGGTCTAAATCCTGACTGGAAATCCTCACATATACCATTATTCTCTAAGAGGGAATATAATTGTGAGGATACCACCTTTTCTAGTATCTTGGACAGAAAAGGGAGATTCGAGATTGGTCTATAACTAACAAGTTCTCTGGGGTCAAGTTGTGGCTTTTTTATGAGAGGCTTAATAACAGCCAGTTTGAAGGTTTTGGGGACATATCCTAATGACAATGAGGAATTAATAATAGTCAGAAGAGGACCTATGACTTCTGGAAGCACCTCTTTTAAGAGCTTAGATGGTATAGGGTCTAACATACATGTTGTTGGTTTAAATGATTTAACAAGTTTATACAATTCTTCCTCCCCTATAGTAGAGAATGAGTGGAACTGTTCCTCAGGGGGTCTATAGTGCACTGTCTGATGTGATACGGTAGCTGACGGCTGAATGGTTGCAATTTTATCTCTAATAGTATCGATTTTAGAAGTAAAGTAGTTCATAAAGTCATTACTGTTGTGGTGTTGGGAAATGTCAACACTTGTTGAGGCTTTATTTTTCGTTAATTTAGCCACTGTATTGAATAAATACCTGGGGTTATGTTTGTTTTCTTCTAAAAGAGAAGAAAAGTAATCAGATCTAGCAGGTTTTAATGCTTTTCTATAGGATATGCTACTTTCCCGCCAAGCAATACGAAATACCTCTAGTTTTGTTTTCCTCCAGCTGCGCTCCATTTTTCGGGCTGCTCTCTTTAGGGTGCGAGTATGCTCATTATACCATGGTGTCAAACTGTTTTCCTTAACCTTCCTTAAGCGTAAAGGAGCAACTGTATTTAAAGTGCTAGAAAAGAGAGAGTCCATAGTTTCTGTTACATCATCAAGTTGTTCTGAGGTTTTGGATATGCTAAGGAATTTGGATACATCAGGAAGATAACTTAAAAAGCAGTCTTTTGTGGTAGAAGTGATGGTTCTTCGATACTTGTAACAAGAAGTAGAATTTACAATTTTGGCTATATGAAGTTTACACAGAACTAAATAATGATCTGAGATATCATCACTTGGCTGAATAATTTCAACACTATCAACATCAATCCCATGTGACAGTATTAAATCTAGAGTATGATTTCGACAATGAGTAGGTCCTGAAACATGTTGTCTAACACCAATAGAGTTCAGAATGTCTATAAATGCTGATCTCAAGGCGTCTTTTTCATTATCGACATGGATATTAAAATCACCAACTATTAAGACTTTATCTGCAGCCAGAACTAACTCGGATGTAAAATCACCAAACTCTTTAATAAAGTCTGTATGGTGCCCTGGTGGCCTGTATAGAGTAGCCAGTACAACCATAACAGGGGATTTATCATTAACATTGGTTTCTCTGGATAATGTTATATGAAGCACCATTACTTCAAACGAGTTATACTTGAAGCCTGCCCTCTGAGAAATCCTAAAAACGTTGTTATAAATTGAAGCAACTCCTCCCCCTTTGCCTTTTAAACGTGGCTCATGTTTATAACAGTAATCTTGGGGGGTGGACTCATTTAAAATAATGTAATCATCAGGTTTTAGCCAAGTTTCTGTCAAACAGAGCACATCTATATTATGATCAGTTATCATATTATTTACAAAAAGTGTTTTCGTAGAAATGGATCTGATATTCAATAAGCCAATCTTTATCATTTGTTTATCCATATTGCATTTGTTTTTTATTTGTTGAACCTCAATTAAATTGTTAACCTTAACTTGGTTTGGACATTTTTTGTATTTTCTAGTTCGGGGAACAGACACAGTCTCTATAGTGTGATATCTAGGTGAAAGAGTCTCTATGTGCTGAGAATTAACTGACCTCTGTGACGGGAGGCAGCTAGCAGACGGTCGGTTTAGCCAGTCTGTCTGCTTCCTGACCTGGGCCCCAGTTAGTCAAGTATAAACACTAAGACTATTTGCCATATTTCTAGACAGAAGAGCAGCACCACTTCTTCAGCAGCACTCTTTGCAGCAGACTTCGCTTACGGCCATACCAACCTGGCTATGCCCGATCTCGTCTGATCTCGGAAGCTAAGCAGGTTTGGGCCTGGTTAGTACTTGGATGGGAGACCGCCTGGGAATACCAGGTGCTGTAAGCTTTTTGGACATTTTTCACTTAGTATATAATAATTTTGCCAAAAAATAGAGTGAATGCCTGATCTCTGAATATTAGCAGGTTTGGGCCTGCTTAGTACATGGATGGGAGACTGCCTGGGAATACCAGGTGCTTTAATCTTTTTGGAAAATTTCACGAATTATATAATAATCTTTCATTAAAAAAAAAAAAAAGAGTCAATGCCCGATCTCTGAATCTTAGCAGGTTTAGGTCTGGTTAGTACTTTTATGAGAGACTGCCTAGGAATACCAGGTGCTTTAAGCTTTTTGGACATTTTTCACTTAGTATATAATAATTTTGCCAAAAAATAGAGTCAATGCCCGATCTCTGAATATTAGCAGGTTTGGGCCTGGTTAGTACACGGATGGGAGACTGCCTGGGAATACCAGGTGCTGTAAGCTTTTGGACATTTTTCACTTAGTATATAATAATTTTGCCAAAAAATAGAGTCAATGCCCGATCTCTGAACCTTAGCAGGTTTAGGTCTGGTTAGTACTTTGATGAGAGACTGCCTAGGAATACCAGGTGCTTTAAGCTTTTGGGTTTTCTTTCCTACTTATATAATGTGCTGGCGATAAGATTGGCTGGTCTTTAAATAGCCCTCTCTTCAATCAACCAATCAATCACCTTTATTTATATAGTGCTTTAAACAAAATACATTGCGTCAAAGCACTGAACAACATTCATTTGGAAAACAGTGTCTCAATAATGCAAAATGATAGTTAAAGGCAGTTCATCATTGAATTCAGCTATGTCATAAGCAAGCCAGAGGCGACAGCGGCAAGGAACCGAAACTCCATCGGTGACAGAATGGAGAAAAAAACCTTGGGAGAAACCAGGCTCAGTTGGGGGGTCAGTTCTCCTCTGACCAGACGAAAACCAGTAGTTCAATTCCAGGCTGCAGCAAAGTCAGATTGTGCAGAAGAATCATCTGTTTCCTGTGGTCTTGTCCTGGTGCTCCTCTGAGACAAGGTCTTTACAGGGGATCTGTATCTGGGGCTCTAGTTGTCCTGGTCTCTGCTGTCTTTCAGGGCAGTAGAGGTCCTTTCTAGGTGCTGATCCACCATCTGGTCTGGATACGTACTGGATCCGGGTGACTGCAGTGACCCTCTGATCTGGACACAGACTGGATCTCGTGGCCACGGTGACCTCGGAACAAGAGAGAAACAGACAAATATTAGCGTAGATGCCATTCTTCTAATGATGTAGAAAGTACGGTGTTATGTGAAGTGTTTCCGGTTCCGGTTTACCTAATTAATGCAGCCTAAAAATCCTTTAACGGATTTGGATATTAAAAGCATATTAGTATGTTATGTGTATGCCAGGTTAAAGAGATGGGTCTTTAATCTAGATTTAAACTGCAAGAGTGTGTCTGCCTCCCGAACAATGTTAGGTAGGATATTCCAGAGTTTAGGCACCAAATAGGAAAAGGATCTGCCGCCCGCAGTTGATTTTGATATTCTAGGTATTATCAAATTGCCTGAGTTTTGAGAACGTAGCGGACGTAGAGGAGTATAATGTAAAAGGAGCTCATTCAAATACTGAGGTGCTAAACCATTCAGGGCTTTATAAGTAATAAGCAATGTTTTAAAATCTATACGATGTTTGATAGGGAGCCAGTGCAGTGTGGACAGGACCGGGCTAATATGGTCATACTTCCTGGTTCTAGTAAGAACTCTTGCTGCTGCATTTTGGACTAGCTGTAGTTTGTTTACCAAACGTGCAGAACAACCACCCAATAAAGCATTACAATAGTCTAACCTTGAAGTCATAAATGCATGGATTAACATTTCTGCATTTGACATTGAGAGCATAGGCCGTAATTTAGATATATTTTTGAGATGGAAAAATGCAGTTTTACAAATGCTAGAAACGTGTCTTTCTAAGGAAAGATTGCGATCAAGTAGCACACCTAGGTTCCTAACTGATGACGAAGAATTGACAGAGCAACCATCAAGTCTTAGACAGTGTTCTAGGTTATTACAAGCAGAGTTTTTAGGCCCTATGATTAACACCTCTGTTTTTTCTGAATTTAGCAGTAAGAAATTACTCGTCATCCAATTTTTTATATCGACTATGCATTCCATTAGTTTTTCAAATTGGTGTGTTTCACCAGGCTCCTAGGAAATATAGAGCTGCGTATCATCAGCATAACAGTGAAAGCTAACACCATGTTTCCTGATGATATCTCCCAAGGGTAACATATAAAGCGTGAAGAGTAGCGGCCCTAGTGAAAAGGAACAGAAAAGGGAGATTCGAGATTGGTCTATAACTAACAAGTTCTCTGGGGTCAAGTTGTGGCTTTTTTATGAGAGGCTTAATAACAGCCAGTTTGAAGGTTTTGGGGACATATCCTAATGACAATGAGGAATTAATAATAGTCAGAAGAGGACCTATGACTTCTGGAAGCACCTCTTTTAAGAGCTTAGATGGTATAGGGTCTAACATACATGTTGTTGGTTTAAATGATTTAACAAGTTTATACAATTCTTCCTCTCCTATAGTAGAGAATGAGTGGAACTGTTCCTCAGGGGGTCTATAGTGCACTGTCTGATGTGATACGGTAGCTGACGGCTGAATGGTTGCAATTTTATCTCTAATAGTATCGATTTTAGAAGTAAAGTAGTTCATAAAGTCATTACTGTTGTGGTGTTGGGAAATGTCAACACTTGTTGAGGCTTTATTTTTCGTTAATTTAGCCACTGTATTGAATAAATACCTGGGGTTATGTTTGTTTTCTTCTAAAAGAGAAGAAAAGTAATCAGATCTAGCAGGTTTTAATGCTTTTCTATAGGATATGCTACTTTCCCGCCAAGCAATACGAAATACCTCTAGTTTTGTTCTCCTCCAGCTGCGCTCCATTTTTCGGGCTGCTCTCTTTAGGGTGCGAGTATGCTCATTATACCATGGTGTCAAACTGTTTTCCTTAACCTTCCTTAAGCGTAAAGGAGCAACTGTATTTAAAGTGCTAGAAAAGAGAGAGTCCATAGTTTCTTTTGTGGTAGAAGTGATGGTTCTTCGATACTTGTAACAAGAAGTAGAATTTACAATTTTGGCTATATGAAGTTTACACAGAACTAAATAATGATCTGAGATATCATCACTTGGCTGAATAATTTCAACACTATCAACATCAATTCCATGTGACAGTATTAAATCTAGAGTATGATTTCGACAATGAGTAGGTCCTGAAACATGTTGTCTAACACCAATAGAGTTCAGAATGTCTATAAATGCTGATCCCAATGCGTCTTTTTCATTATCGACATAGATATTAAAATCACCAACTATTAAGATGTAGCAGAAATGAGTCAAATCAGACAAATCAAAGAGTCTATCAGAGCTGTGTGCATTGAAACATGAGCTGAATTCCTCAGGAAGTCATAAATCAGTTCTAGTGCCACAAGAACCAAGCAAGATAACCAACCAACCAACTTGTTCACACAACAGCTTTCAACATTAACACCAATAGAACAATTATTGACAATTTTAATTCGAAGAAGAGATTGTCAAATTTATTGTTCGTGATTGGAATGCAACGCTGGACATCACATGTAAACCCAGGAGATCAAGTTAAATACTTGCATTGACTTCCCCCCCCCCCCAGCCAGTGAAACCAGACTGAAATTCCTAAGGGGGAAGGGCTTTAAACCTTTGTCTTCACAGAAAAGTCCTTTGCCAGAGAATGGCAAAGAAACCCTTTTTATACATTATATATGGACCAGAATGAACTCAAAAAAGACTTATGAATGAATCATTCCATTGCTTAACTCCATATTCATTTACGTGTAACCCACACATTTGACTATCATGTATAATCACTTATTGTGTATGTCTTTTGATAACTATAGGATACATAGTCATGTCTAATATTGAAATAATCGCATTTTCTTGCTTGATATTGTCCTGACAATCATTTATTTGTAAAATATATCATAATCATGTTATAGGAATCATGTCCAAAATTAGACCCTGTGAGGCAAGAACCACATGCTTGGTAAGATAAACAAATGATTTATGATACCCACCCCAAGAACATATCTGATTGGTCAAGGCAACATTTGAGGGGTGGCCAACAAGGAAGTTTAAAAACTTTGGACACGATTAAATCTTGCTTTTAGTTCTAGTCTAGCTGCTGCTATTAGCCATGTCTGCTTTTAGTTCTAGTCTAGCTGCTGCTATTAGCCATGTCGGCTTTTAGTCTAGCATTGCTTGTGCTATCAGTCATGCGGGCTTTTAGTCTGCTTTTAGTTCCAGCCTTGCTCGTGCTATCAGTCATGCCTGCTCTTAGCTTTTAGCTTGTAGCTTTAGCTTGTAGCATCTAGCCATGCGGTTAATCATCATTGTTCTTTGAGCGCGGTTCCAGCGTGCCTGCCTGCTGCTACTTATGCCACAATGAGAAGGAACACAACCTAGTCTCGTCAAACTTTATTTCTTTCCTTTTCCGTTTGAGAGTTTCGTGTTCTGAGTTAAGTTTTGTAACGTCCATTCAACTTCAACCAGCGAACATGACTCTGCACTTTCAGCCAACGCCCAACAAACACGGGCTTCCCAAGACGTCACTTCACTACTGAACTTCAAGCCAATCAGCGACACCGGGATACCCCTTTCAACTGGAGTCCCTTTCACAGCAAACTAAGGCAACGTATTCCCAGATATTTGTTGTGCTGGTGTATCTAATATAATTTTAACCCCATTGAGGAACTCAATGCGAGTGCTAATTACGTGATTGATGGTTGTTCATGTCTATGCAATTTAACGTATTGCTGTAAACTTGGGATTCCATATTTCCATTCTCTTAAACTCATCTTTCCC
The DNA here is from genome assembly GCF_003368295.1 of Carassius auratus. Classification (NCBI taxonomy): domain Eukaryota; kingdom Metazoa; phylum Chordata; class Actinopteri; order Cypriniformes; family Cyprinidae; genus Carassius; species Carassius auratus. The sequence goes on from NW_020529307.1 coordinate 33,327, forward strand.
TAACTTTCGACCTTCCTGCAACTTGTGTGAATGTGTGTGTGCGTTTATGTGTTAGATTAGTTTATATGTCTTAGATTTATCTAATAAAGCCTTATTCATATTGAAAAGAGAAGTATCTTGTGTTTTGTGCTTACAAGTTAATGTCTTAAACTGCCGATCTTGTTACTGTGCTAATTGATAGTGTTTTCACTATAGTTTGGATATTAGTATCCAGCGCAGATTTGATGTTAAACGGCTCGTTCACTGAACCGCAGGCGCGTCTCCGTGAACAGCCGTGAAACAGTGATTCTGTTCAAATTCCCTTTAAAATCTTAAATGATTCCCTTTGAGCTAAATTGACCTGTTTCCCTTACATTTATAATGGTGGAGAAAATGCGTGCAGTTTAATCTAAATTGTGAGCATAAACCAAGGTTATTTAATCTTTGATTTTGCTAAAGGAATGAAAGATGAGAAGCATGCGAGACCTGAGTATGTGTGTGTGTTTGCGTGACGTAAGCAGCGCGCGCCCTCCCGCTTGAATGAAAGGAGCTAGAGGAGACTTTAACTCGAGTCCGTCTCCCCTTTGTTAACAGCAGTAAGTGAACTTAAAAGTAAACATCTGAGAACGTACAATAAGGTAGAAATTGAGCGTGTTCCTCATTTGTGTAATGCCTTGTTTTATAGCTGATTTGATTTCACTGCGTGTTCCAGTGTCTCAAACGCTATCTCAGTCACTGTTTGCTGAACGGAGCTAAACTGTTAGTGTTTCAAAAGGGATATAAATCGGTGAATAAAGAATAGTTTTGAGCGGGTTCCTCAATCTATTTATCAAAGTCCCCGTATTCATATTTCATATAGTTTGATTGCCAGTGCGTGTTCCACTGCCGAATCAAATTTGATATTCGACTCCCCTAAGTTAACGTTAAACATTAGAGAACAATGTTTGCCCATTTGTATCCGTTCACAAAGTGAATGCAATCTCGCGTAACACGGCGTGTGTCCGAGAGTAATTTGAATGGGAGTGTTTTAAAAGCTTGATCAAGTAAATTTTAACTGTGTACCAACAGCGAAGGAAAACTTTTATGTTTGTGTCCAGAAAAACTGGCACGGAGAATCAAATTGCTGAGATTGATATAATAACTACAGCAGGAAGCTGCTATTTGAATTAAGATAAATTTAACTCCATACAAACTGAGAGTTTAAGTGCCACATCGCAAAACCAACTGAAAGGCGGTGTTGTTATTTGTACAGTGTTGAAATGAGCCGACATTTCATGTAACATGCTTAACTGTATTTGCAACGATGCAACGATTCATGTGCTAATCCACTAGAATGTGTTTTGGTTGCCATAGTGACGACCGTGACCCGGAAGCCTAACGTACTTCCGGAGCAACTCTGAACTGTGCACGCGCACACACAAACTCTGCGGTGTCGCTAAGCTAACGAAACCATTGCATTTACATTGAAGTCTATACTAAAGCCACTAGCCTCAAAGGTTAGCAGTTAGCATTACCATCCAGTGGTAGAATAATGTGTGTTTGGGCAACGCTGACGTGATTGAACCATTTTAAACATCTTAACTAACACTTGTTAGTCTCTTTCTTTTTATCGCTCTCTTTTCTCACTAAACCACTTATTTTCATTTTACTAGAAAGGGAAATACTGACTCACAATTATTAATTGTCAAATTGAAATTTAATTGAAACATAAAATTTATTTGGAAGCATCTAAAATTTCCCTCTCAGATCATTTCATTTGATCTTTTATTTCTAGTATTCTCTTTTGGGTCTAATTATTTTAGGAATGAATAAGCCTTGAACTTTGGAAGTTAAGTAAACTCATTCTTCCTAATTTATTTATTACCCATCTGAATATATGCTATTCAGACCTTTATTTATTTGAATGCGTTTTACCCCTCTTCCTGTTTTGGTTATACACTTAACCACTATTGTTTTACGTATTGATTTTCTCTTTTTTAATTTCATTTTTGCATATTTTGCCCATTTATTAATTTTTAATTTTCCTATTTCTTACCATTTCTTTTGTGTATCCTAGCCTGGGAACGACAAACCTGAGCCCTAAAAGGAGACATTGTTATCCCTCACTACGAGTTCAAATAAATTAGAAAGACAACTCTCTTTCACTTAAAGTTTATTTTGTTTGATAAGTTGTGCAGCAACTAACACAACGCTCTCCTTGTAGTTCAGATAACCGCTACTGAGACTTACCATCTCCGTCCTCTCTCTCCTTTACTTTCCTCTTCTCTTTTTACATTTGTAGGACATGTAAGAACCATCAATCAATTCTAAGTGAAGTAAATACACAATCGTGCCAAAGACGACGAATCATCCTTATGAATTTGATTGTAATCATCCTCTCATTTGTTCTTCCTAACCTCCCTACATTTGGAAACGCAATCCAAGTTTTAGCATCTCATCCAACGTTGAGATCAATTTAATAGAGATACGTGTTGAGCAACTGTCGCCTTCGCTGACTCCCTGGTGAGCGGTCCAACTGAAAGGTGTACGGTGTCAATCCTGTCAGACTAAGAAAAGAGATATCAGAATTATTATTGTATTCTTTTGTCCAAAGCAAGAAATATAATAATATTATTTACGTTTTTGATAACATTTAATTGGAAAAAATAATTTTCCTCATTTGAAAAACAGAAATTTTGCTTGTCATTTGAATTTGTTTTTCACCTCTGTCTATCTTTTCCTCTTCCTCATTAGAGTGACAAAGTCTTCGCATCTCTAGTCTACTTAGACACCCTGAGACCAACACAGTCATCACCACATTTCACTAGTGGTTCACAATCACTGATACAAAACTTAGTTGTCCCACCACACATAGGCTTTTACTCCACACAGATCTGTGTCAGTCTCTCTTCTCCCCAGCGTGCCAACATGCCGCAGACTGCAGACCCCATTTCCCATGGGGAAGATGTGAACATTTGGCTGAGAGGCATAACAGACAGCCTCACTCCAAAGACATTTGAACTGTTATTATTTTTAATAATATTCCTAATCCTGAGAAGATTCCTGACACAAGATTCAAGCCAGAACAACAACCACGAGGAGCTAGTCAAGATCACGAGCTCACTAAGCTATGCCTTCACAACCCAGCTGAAACTGAGCGACAAGCACATCACCCACCTTCAAGAGGAGCTGACACGTGCTCAACGTCGCATAGACAAGCTGGAAGTGAAAGTTCAAAATCAACTCAAAGCACCCAGCGAGAGGGAGCAGGATACAACAGAACAAGTTATGAAGCTCCAAGCAGCCCTGGCAGCAGCTCAGCTCGACCAGCAACATACAACGGCTGCTCAGAAAGACCTGGTAAACAGACTCCAGTATGCCGAACAGCTACTAGAGAAAGCCAAGATAGACATCAGAAACAAGAATTCTGAAATCAGTGCTTTGAAAGACCACCTTGAAAGGTACAGAACTGAAATGGACAATCTGACCCAACAACTAGATGATACCAACGATGAGCTCTACATGGTCAGAAAAGAACTCCAAAATGCTTACAAGCACAAACTAGAGCCAAGAAAAGAGAAACATCTCTTAGCCTCATCGCTGCTGAGCAGAGCAGAGTTCCACGTCCAAGAACTGGCATATGATGAAAGGAGCGAAGGGCCACAACCCAAAACCTCACCTGCCTTCGCCACACAACCCTTTTCTGCCAACGAAAGAAAACCTCCCGTCCAAGGCCTTGGAGCTGCACATGGGATGACCATCAAAGACCTCAACAAGCTGTCTAAAAACATCAGCAGGTTCAACCCGAACTCCACAGAGAGCCCCGACATCCAAGCTTATCTGCGAGATATCGAATTTCACCTGGAAGTGAGACCTCATGTGACTGACAGAGACTGGTTATACCTCCTTAGAGCCACGTCCAGCTCCGAGGTACGAAACTTTCTAGATCGACAGCCCAGTCAAACCAAGTCAAACTACCAGCGACTTCGTGAGGTCCTGATTAAAGAGTTTACAGACCCAGAGTCTGAACATGGACTGTTAACTGCCTTGGAAACCAAACAAGGTCGTCAAGAGACTCCACAAGCTTATTACAACCGACTCCGACAAGCCTACTTTGGTGCACACAACAACTCTGACCTTGAAGAGGATGTGAACTTCAAAACCCTCTTCCTAAAGAATCTGCACCCTGGAGTCAGTCACCATCTAGGTGTCATGGCCTGTCCGAACTCCATGACCATCCAACAGTTGCGTGACCTAACACAGAAGGCCTATAACAAGCAGAAGGTGGCCTCAAAGAAACCTCCACACTCTTGAACTCTGTCAACAAAGACTCAAGCCTTGCACTGGACGACACCCAGTGGCATCACAACACCAGAGTCTTCCATCAAGAGCACAGAGAACGTGACGCCCATATCCACGACCGCTTTCAGCCCAACTGCTGGAAAAATCCATGGGACCAGCCACGCTTCTCAACCTCCTGCCTTGCTGGACTGACCCCCATTAGACCATGGACACGCCCTCATCCAAGCCAAGGATGCTGAGAGCCAGTCTTCAGTGACATGCTAGAAAAAGGGGGAGACAACACAGACTTGAACAGATCTGACCACACATGCACTACACCAGTAACACACAACATTACCTACACCCAGAGGTAAACACATCTACTGATAACACAGTCAACAAACATATTCTTCCCACAGGTAGAATATCCAACTTTTAGTGTAACAAAGTTACACATACCCACCATGAAGAAACGTGCAGCCATCCTCACAATAGGTAGAACACCTGACACTAAGTTAAGGTTCACGACACACTAGCTGCACCTGACATCCTAGCTCAATAGTAGTTGTAACCCATGCTAGGAAAACCCACAGCAGCCTTGTTTTGTTTTGTTCTTCTTTTACCTATCCTTCTCCTTCCCCTCTTTCCTGAGTAGGTGAAATGCCTAGACACCCTGCAAGGGTCGAAGGTCTGATATTAGGATTGACTCGCAACACCTAATATCCGCCAGCCACTCTAAACTGAATGGAAGCCAGAGAGCTCCATGCATGATAGGTCAATTCATTGAATTGAAAATGAAATTACTAGAAAACTAACGGTAAATGTGTAAAGTAAGACAACCTAGAAGAACCAAACAAAGTTAACCACAAATTTGATTGATGAATCAAATAAAAACAATTTCCAAGACGATCTAAACTATCCTCAATGTGCTAAACTACATTGACTAATTTAACTTAACCACGTGTACCTAAATAACCTGATGCCTGCACCAGTACAGTAACTGTCATGGAGGTGTTGTCTTGCTGTTTGCTGTGTTTGTCTGCTTCTTCTGCCTTTGTTTCTCCAGCGATCGACGATGTCTTCACCTAAACACCTCGCCGATCGAAAGGGGGATATATGTAGCAGAAATGAGTCAAATCAGACAAATCAAAGAGTCTATCAGAGCTGTGTGCATTGAAACATGAGCTGAATTCCTCAGGAAGTCATAAATCAGTTCTAGTGCCACAAGAACCAAGCAAGATAACCAACCAACCAACTTGTTCACACAACAGCTTTCAACATTAACACCAATAGAACAATTATTGACAATTTTAATTCGAAGAAGAGATTGTCAAATTTATTGTTCGTGATTGGAATGCAACGCTGGACATCACATGTAAACCCAGGAGATCAAGTTAAATACTTGCATTGACTTCCCCCCCCCCCCCCCCCGGCCAGTGAAACCAGACTGAAATTCCTAAGGGGGAAGGGCTTTAAACCTTTGTCTTCACAGAAAAGTCCTTTGCCAGAGAATGGCAAAGAAACCCTTTTTATACATTATATATGGACCAGAATGAACTCAAAAAAGACTTATGAATGAATCATTCCATTGCTTAACTCCATATTCATTTACGTGTAACCCACACATTTGACTATCATGTATAATCACTTATTGTGTATGTCTTTTGATAACTATAGGATACATAGTCATGTCTAATATTGAAATAATCGCATTTTCTTGCTTGATATTGTCCTGACAATCATTTATTTGTAAAATATATCATAATCATGTTATAGGAATCATGTCCAAAATTAGACCCTGTGAGGCAAGAACCACATGCTTGGTAAGATAAACAAATGATTTATGATACCCACCCCAAGAACATATCTGATTGGTCAAGGCAACATTTGAGGGGTGGCCAACAAGGAAGTTTAAAAACTTTGGACACGATTAAATCTTGCTTTTAGTTCTAGTCTAGCTGCTGCTATTAGCCATGTCTGCTTTTAGTTCTAGTCTAGCTGCTGCTATTAGCCATGTCGGCTTTTAGTCTAGCATTGCTTGTGCTATCAGTCATGCGGGCTTTTAGTCTGCTTTTAGTTCCAGCCTTGCTCGTGCTATCAGTCATGCCTGCTCTTAGCTTTTAGCTTGTAGCTTTAGCTTGTAGCATCTAGCCATGCGGTTAATCATCATTGTTCTTTGAGCGCGGTTCCAGCGTGCCTGCCTGCTGCTACTTATGCCACAATGAGAAGGAACACAACCTAGTCTCGTCAAACTTTATTTCTTTCCTTTTCCGTTTGAGAGTTTCGTGTTCTGAGTTAAGTTTTGTAACGTCCATTCAACTTCAACCAGCGAACACGACTCTGCACTTTCAGCCAACGCCCAACAACCACGGGCTTCCCAAGACGTCACTTCACTACTGAACTTCAAGCCAATCAGCGACACCGGGATACCCCTTTCAACTGGAGTCCCTTTCACAGCAAACTAAGGCAACGTATTCCCAGATATTTGTTGTGCTGGTGTATCTAATATAATTTTAACCCCATTGAGGAACTCAATGCGAGTGCTAATTACATGATTGATGGTTGTTCATGTCTATGCAATTTAACGTATTGCTGTAAACTTGGGATTCCATATTTCCATTCTCTTAAACTCATCTTTCCCTAACTTTCGACCTTCCTGCAACTTGTGTGAATGTGTGTGTGCGTGCGTTTATGTGTTAGATTAGTTTATATGTCTTAGATTTATCTAATAAAGCCTTATTCATATTGAAAAGAGAAGTATCTTGTGTTTTGTGCTTACAAGTTAATGTCTTAAACTGCCGATCTTGTTACTGTGCTAATTGATAGTGTTTTCACTATAGTTTGGATATTAGTATCCAGCGCAGATTTGATGTTAAACGGCTCGTTCACTGAACCGCAGGCGCGTCTCCGTGAACAGCCGTGAAACAGTGATTCTGTTCAAATTCCCTTTAAAATCTTAAATGATTCCCTTTGAGCTAAATTGACCTGTTTCCCTTACAAAGACTTTATCTGCAGCCAGAACTAACTCGGATGTAAAATCACCAAACTCTTTAATAAAGTCTGTATGGTGCCCTGGTGGCCTGTATACAGTAGCCAGTACAAACATAACAGGGGATTTATCATTAACATTGGTTTCTCTGGATAATGTTATATGAAGCACCATTACTTCAAACGAGTTATACTTGAAGCCTGCCCTCTGAGAAATCCTAAAAACGTTATTATAAATTGAAGCAACTCCTCCCCCTTTGCCTTTTAAACGCGGCTCATGTTTATAACAGTAATCTTGGGGGGTGGACTCATTTAAAATAATGTAATCATCAGGTTTTAGCCAAGTTTCTGTCAAACAGAGCACATCTATATTATGATAAGTTATCATATTATTTACAAAAAGTGTTTTCGTAGAAATGGATCTGATATTCAGTAAGCCAATCTTTATCATTTGTTTATCCATATTGCATTTGTTTTTTATTTGTTGAACCTCAATTAAATTGTTAACCTTAAACTTGGTTTGGACATTTTTTGTATTTTCTAGTTCGGGGAACAGACACAGTCTCTATAGTGTGATATCTAGGTGAAAGAGTCTCTATGTGCTGAGAATTAACTGACCTCTGACGGGAGGCAGCTAGCAGACGGTCGGTTTAGCCAGTCTGTCTGCTTCCTGACCTGGGCCCCAGTTAGTCAAGTATAAACACTAAGACTATTTGCCATATTTCTAGACAGAAGAGCAGCACCACTTCTTCAGCAGCACTCTTTGCAGCAGACTTCGCTTACGGCCATACCAACCTGGCTATGCCCGATCTCGTCTGATCTCGGAAGCTAAGCAGGTTTGGGCCTGGTTAGTACTTGGATGGGAGACCGCCTGGGAATACCAGGTGCTGTAAGCTTTTTGGACATTTTTCACTTAGTATATAATAATTTTGCCAAAAAATAGAGTCAATGCCCGATCTCTGAATATTAGCAGGTTTGGGCCTGGTTAGTACATGGATGGGAGACTGCCTGGGAATACCAGGTGCTGTAAGCTTTTTGGACATTTTTCACTTAGTATATAATAATTGTTGCATTCACTATGTCACGGGTGTTCGTAATGTAACGCAGGATAATAGGTGGGAGGTTTCACTTACCTGATTGAAGCATGGACCAGTCAAATCCCAAACAGGTGTGTTAAATCCAGTAATGAATGAGCGCGGGCTATAAGTGGGAGCGAGTATTCATTTTGGCATGTTGTCTCGTCAGGAGAGATGCGCCACCGGTAAGCTGCTGTTTTTATCCATTGAGTTTGTTGTCTGTTGCGTTACTGCTGTGCTGCCGTTATATGTGCGCGGTTTGTATGATTGATAACTGTTACTTTGGTCACGCTGATAAAACCTTGTGTGCCATCTGATGTTTAATATTGTCGGCTCGATAGTATCCGTGGCTATAAAAAGGCAAATGTTTGAAATTGGAGCGTTTCACTGTCACACGAGTTACTTCCTGTTTGCGGTGCTGGATGGGTAATGTAGTTGATCACTTTACATTTTGTAATGGATTACTATGCTCAGCGATGCCACTTAGAACTACACTCACTGTTTTTCACTTTGAGCCAACAGACTGAGAACGCTATTGGTTTAATGTGTAACATTGACATTGTATATTTGGTGTGTGTGAAGTTGTTGCATTTCTGTGTTAATATGCATGTGCTTAGTATTTAAACTAAATGGCTACACAAAGTATATTATGATATTTATAAGATTAAATACTGACTATATTGAAATTTATATTTTATTTATATTTGTATATATTATATTATGTAATCTATATTTATATTTAGATTTTATGGTTATCAGTATTGTTTACATTATAACCTCTCTATTTCTCCAGGTTTATAACCTGCTGATGATATTTGTGGACTAATCAACTGTAATTAAAAATGAACCAAGAATAAATAAAATCCACTACGAGTTGTAACAACGTGTCCTCTCCTGACGCCCCGTTCGGTGGGGATATTCTTAAAGAACCGAACAGTTATAAACCGCGGCCCACTGCACTGGATTGAATGCAGCAAAAAACAGCCACAGACTGCTTCATTAAGGAAGCTCAATCAACCCAGGATCAGCTGGCCTCTCACTTCTTTGACTGACCCCAAGTTTATCATTAATCAAACTGCCCGTTGATCAAGGATAAAGGAGCTCGTGTGCACATTGGCATTGACGTCTCTCCAGTCAACACAAAGGGAGTAACAATGGCAGACTTGGAAAAGCTTAAAAGTGTGCGATCAAGAGCACAGGCTTCATTCACCAAAAGGGCTCATACTCTCACCAAACCGGGACTCTTGGAACCGACTGAAGTTCTCAGTGAATGGAAGATTTTCAGGACAGACTTTTTTAAAGTCATAGATGCGGGACATGAGTATGCTGAAGCCCTGAGAGAGTCAACGGATGAGGAGGTCACAGAATCTGCAAACCAAATTGATGAAAAGACAGCGGAGTGTGAGAACAGGTTCCTCGAGGTAAAGAATGCCTCCCAGGAAACCTTTTGGACCAGCTATGCAGAGGAGGTGTTTTTTAAGCAGGTCAAAACAGCTGAGTCGGCCATCACTCAGGCAGAGGAAGAGGAAGTTAACCCTCGGAAGTCAGTCAAGGACCGTAGGCTAAGAAATAGAGGTCTTGAGAGAGAGGTCATTGAACTCAGAGAAATGCTAGTAGAGTGGAAGGAGTTGGTTCCTGGTTCGAGGGCATTAGATCTCAGGACACGCCACAAGACACTAAAGAAGAGGGTCCTGGCGTTGTCTGACAAACTGGAGGAGGACGAAGCAGACCACGTGAAGGGTAGAGAAAGAAACCTGGAAGATGAAAGCAGCGCGGTTGGTGATCCGATACGAGATGCTCCTTTCATCTCTCTCCCTGACATATTTGCCGATCGCCAGCTGAAGCCCAAAACGTATGCGGGGGCATTGAACATGAACACACGGCCCCTCTCACAGCAGAGCAGCCCGGAAAGGACCAAAGGAAACTTTAATCTCAAGCCTCAAATCAGCCTTGAAAGAGCACGGCTACCGACTTTCTCTGGTGACATGAGGGACTATTACCGCTGGAAGACTGAGTGGGAGGACCTACAAGAATTGGGTAACCCACAAGGTGTGGAATGTATAAAAAAGTTCCACTTATTAAATAGTCTCCACGAAAAGGTCAAGAAGGATCTCGTCCTATCTAGCTGTGGATCCGCCGACGATATGTTCAGGCTGCTGGACAGCAAATACGGGAACAAAGCAAAAATAGTCCTAATGATCACCAGCGAAGTCCAGTCTCTTCCCCCTGTTAAAGGAAACAATCCAAGAAGAACCATTGAACTGATCCAGGCTGTTGAAAGAGCACTGTACAACCTCCAGATTCTTGGTGAAGAGGATGCCGTGAAGAACCGTGTTGTTGCTCAATCTCTTGAAAGCAAGCTTCCCAGTTCACTCAAGAAGGAGTGGATTATGCACAAAACTGACCCAGCAAACAGGTTCTCTCCAAAGTATAATTTTGATTGCCTCCTAGGATTCTTGAAAAGGCAAGAGGAGATTCTTGAGGAATTGGATCAGTTGGAGCCAAGCCCTGTGGACAAAGGCCCTGTGGAAAAGGGTGCTGCAGACTACCCAGATAAGAGAGGGAGGAAGGCTTTTACTAAATCCACAGCAGGTCAGAAGGACGACTATCCCAGCTGTACTGTCTGTGAAGATGACTCCCATGCTGGCAAGCTATTTGCGTGCAAGATTTTCAGGGAGCAAGATCTCTTAAGAAAAAGGGCCCATGTGAAGAAGCTAGGGTTGTGCTCCAAGTGTTTGAGGCCCCACCCCAAGGATGGTAAAGGATGCACACCCAGATACCTCTGCCCAAAAGTAGACTGTCGGAAAGGAGGGGTGTCGGACCACAATTACCTTCTGTGTCCTAAGCTACCGACTCCAAAGAAGGACTACAGCAGTGAGGAGCAGAGTACCATAAAAATTGGAGGAAAGAAACTTGGCCTAACCAACAAACAAGAGGAGTTTCTGGCAGAACTTACTCCAGAACAAAGAGAGAAATACAAGAATGCATTCTCAAACAAAATATCATCAACTGTATGTGCCAAGACTGGAGATGCACTGCAAGAACATCCAGTGGTGATGATGCTGATGGAAGTGACGACAAACTCGGGTTGCCTTATTGGCTCCCTAATCGACCTCGCATCTGATACCAATTATATCACCAATGAAACTGCCGATCAACTTGGACTGTGCGGTGAGAACATCAGGCTTATAGTCCATGGAATCGGGGGAATGAAGAAGACTGTCCTGACCAAAAGATATTCCCTGCGGCTGAAGGTGAAGACATCCAAGGGAAAAGTGGCAGAGCATAGATTTCTCTGCTATGGCCTGGAAAACATCGCCGAAGTGACTCAATCAGTCACTGCCGAGCAACTGCAGAAGTTTTTCCCAAATGTACCCAGAGACGAACTGGTCCGTCCCACAAAGATTGACCTTCTTATCAGTCATCGGGAAGGTCGTCTTGTTCCCCAGCCAATCAGGATTGTGGAAGACCTCGTTCTCTGGGACGGTCCCCTAGGAAAGACCGTTGGGGGAACCCATCCCGATCTCATTGAGACAGTTGACATGGCCGTGTACTGCTCCGAGACTCACCTTGCGAGAACCATGAGATCAGCCTCGATGGCGTATAAAGAGACCATCATACCTCGGGAAGAGGAAGGAAATGCGCTTGTCCGGAGCACAGCAACAGCCAACAAAGACGTCTTCGAGTGGTTCAGGAGGGGCAGCATCGTAGCTGCGTGCAGTCCCCAATGTGGTGGCTGCAAGTGTGGTAGGTGCCCCCCTGGAGGAAAAGAAATGACCCTTAAGGAAGAGCGGGACCTGGAAAAGATAAAAGAATGCCTAACATACGTGCTGGCGGACAAACACAGCAACTCTCCCCACTGGGACGCAGCTTATCCCTGGAAGAAAGACCTCACAGCACTGCCAAACAATCGGCAGGCAGTGGAGGCGACCTTCAGAAACACTGAGAAACGTCTGGAGAAAGATCCTGTGTGGAAGGCTGCATACAAAGAACAAATACATGAAATGGTTTCAAGAGGGGCTGCTGCAAAACTCACAAGGGAGGAAATTAACAACTGGGAAGGACCTAAATGGTACATCAGCCATCTGGTTGCACCGAACCCTCACTCCTCCTCAACCCCTGTGAGAATTGTGTGGAATAGTAGCCAAGAGTTCCGAGGCATAAGTCTAAATGATCTCCTTCACAAGGGTCCTGATGTACTCAATTCCATCAGAGGTGTCCTTCTGAGGTTCAGGAGTGGACTCCATGCCACACTAGGCGATGTAAAAAAGATGTATAACTCAGTGTGGCTGAAAGATGATGAAGTTCACCTCCACCGCTTTCTCTGGAGAGACTACCCTGAGGACAACATTGAGGAGTTTGCAGTCGTCAGAGTAAATATCGGCGATTAAACCAGCAGGATGTATTGCCCAAGTTGCAATGAAAGAGACAGCCAACCTTCCTCAGTTTGCTGATATGATTGAAGAACGGCGAGCTCTGACTGAGGACAGCTATGTGGATGACATCCTGACCTCACATGATGACCTCAAGACACTGGAGAGGATCACCAAAGGGGTGGAGGAGATTTTGAGAGCGGGAGGCTTCTTCCTGAAACCATGGGTTCTGTCACGCCAAAGTGGGAGGAGTGGAGCCCCTTCTGAAACAACTGTACCCACGACCCTCGTACTGCCCAACCAAATGCATGATGGGGAGAACAAAGCGCTTGGGGTCGGTTACGAACCTGAGACAGACAAGCTCCGGTTGCTAACTTCTATCAACTTCTCTAAGAAAAGAGGGAAAATGAGGACAGGATTTAATCTGAGCATGGAGGATGTCAGGGAAGGAACACCAAATCCCCTTAACCGACGCATACTTCTTAGCCAGATTGCCGCATTATACGACCCGGTTGTCTTGCCTCACCAGCCAAACAGGGGGAGTGATGTTGGTACGAGAATCATTCCAGGAAGCTGGCAAGGACAACCTATTTAAAGACACATGGGATGCCCCTCTCTCACTGAAACTTAGAGAAGCCGCAATAACGCTCTTTGAAGAATTTGTGAGACTTGGCCAGGTAAGGTTTGAGAGAAGCCTCACGCCTCCTGGAGCCATAGGCCCACCGACAGGGATCACGTTCTCAGATGGAAGCGAATCCTCCTATGGAGCCGTACTCTACCTGCGGTGGGAGAACCAAGACAAGGTTGTAATGAAGTTGGTGGAATCCAAGGCTAAACTGACCCCTCTCGACCAAAAAGGAGATGTGATCAAAGCAGAACTCTGTGGCGCGGTCTTCGCTACCCGCCTAAAAAAGTATTTTGAGAAGCACTGCCACATTAAAGTTAAGCAATGGATTCACTTTGTGGACAGCCCAAACAATCCTGGCAGCCATCCAAAAGGACAGCTACGGCTTCCAGACCTTTTTCGCAAATCGAATCGGTGAGATTCAGAAAGCCGGACATGTGGAAGATTGGAGGTGGATTGAAGGCAGATGAAACATTGCTGACATTCTTACCAGAGGTGCAACTCCGGAGGAACTTGATGAAGGGTCAGAAATGGCAGCAAGGCCCTGAGTTCCTGAAATGGCCTAAGACCGACTGGCCTATGAAGATGGCCAGTGAGATTACACCCTCTGCTGCTGAAGATGTGGGAAAACTTCAGCGGAAAGCCTTCTCAGCTGTGATTACCAGGGCCCAGTCAAAAGAAAGAACTGACCTTAACGGGCCTGACATCAATGCGGACCTCAGACATGGAGTCAACGGTATATCAACATCACCAGCTGTCTCGGGTGCAACATCAGTGGCAGACAGACAGAGAAGGCCCTGGGCGATTGTTTTGGTACGCCTTGTGAAACCTCAACGCTTCAGTTCTCTGTCTAAGCTGTTGTGGTTCCATAGCCTGGACTCGAAGGCCTGCAGAAACCTGGCTGAGAAAATGCCAGGCACCTGACTCTGCAAAGTGGGAGGCAAACTGCTCTGTCTTGTCAACTGAGGAGAGAGCGCAAGCTTTCCAAGACCTGGTCCTCGCAGCCCAAGATTGGCAGTCAGTTCCTGGACTCAACACTGAACCGCTGGTGGTCCACAAAGACGAGAGCCAGGCATCCTTCTCTGTGGAGGACGAATCCAGTTCTGGAAAGAAGATGAACAGCGTGTTCCTTTAATTCCATTTCGTTCATGGCTCGCAACACTACTGTCAAGAGAGAAGCTCATGACGAGAACCATGAAGGTGTTGCTGCCACGCTTCTGCGCACCAGGAGGAAGGCATGGATTGTGCAAGGTCGGAGGATAGTAAAGAAAGTTGCAAACAACTGTATTACATGTCGCAAACTGAAAGGGAAGATGTGCCAGCAGATGATGAGTGATCTGCCGCCAGAACGCTCACAGCGTGCTAACCCATTTGAGTATACCACACTAGACCTCTTTGGCCCCTTTGAAATCAAGGATGCTGTCAAGAAAAGAACAGGAAAAAAGTTTGGGGCATAGTATTCTGTTGCATGGCATCAAGGGCAGTCCATGTGGACCTCGTTGACGACCAATCATCTGAAAGCTTTCTCCAAACTTACTCCCGCTTTGTAGCATTGAGAGGCAATCCCAGAAAATTGTGGTCAGATAGAGGAACCAATTTCATTGGAGCTAAACCTGCCCTACAAGATTTGCATAGGTA
>NW_020529308.1:0-19794 GCF_003368295.1 Carassius auratus
TTTTTGGACATTTTTCACTTAGTATATAATAATTTTGCCAAAAAAATAGAGTCAATGCCCGATCTCTGAATATAGCAGGTTTGGGCCTGGTTAGTACATGGATGGGAGACTGCCTGGGAATACCAGGTGCTGTAAGCTTTTTGGACATTTTTCACTTAGTATATAATAATTGTTGCATTCACTATGTCACGGGTGTTCGTAATGTAACGCAGGATAATAGGTGGGAGGTTTCACTTACCTGATTGAAGCATGGACCAGTCAAATCCCAAACAGGTGTGTTAAATCCAGTAATGAATGAGCGCGGGCTATAAGTGGGAGCGAGTATTCATTTTGGCATGTTGTCTCGTCAGGAGAGATGCGCCACCGGTAAGCTGCTGTTTTTATCCATTGAGTTTGTTGTCTGTTGCGTTACTGCTGTGCTGCCGTTATATGTGCGCGGTTTGTATGATTGATAACTGTTACTTTGGTCACGCTGATAAAACCTTGTGTGCCATCTGATGTTTAATATTGTCGGCTCGATAGTATCCGTGGCTATAAAAAGGCAAATGTTTGAAATTGGAGCGTTTCACTGTCACACGAGTTACTTCCTGTTTGCGGTGCTGGATGGGTAATGTAGTTGATCACTTTACATTTTGTAATGGATTACTATGCTCAGCGATGCCACTTAGAACTACACTCACTGTTTTTCACTTTGAGCCAACAGACTGAGAACGCTATTGGTTTAATGTGTAACATTGACATTGTATATTTGGTGTGTGTGAAGTTGTTGCATTTCTGTGTTAATATGCATGTGCTTAGTATTTAAACTAAATGGCTACACAAAGTATATTATGATATTTATAAGATTAAATACTGACTATATTGAAATTTATATTTTATTTATATTTGTATATATTATATTATGTAATCTATATTTATATTTAGATTTTATGGTTATCAGTATTGTTTACATTATAACCTCTCTATTTCTCCAGGTTTATAACCTGCTGATGATATTTGTGGACTAATCAACTGTAATTAAAAAATGAACCAAGAATAAATAAAATCCACTACGAGTTGTAACAACGTGTCCTCTCCTGACGCCCCGTTCGGTGGGGATATTCTTAAAGAACCGAACAGTTATAAACCGCGGCCCACTGCACTGGATTGAATGCAGCAAAAAACAGCCACGGACTGCTTCATTAAGGAAGCTCAATCAACCCAGGATCAGCTGGCCTCTCACTTCTTTGACTGACCCCAAGTTTATCATTAATCAAACTGCCCGTTGATCAAGGATAAAGGAGCTCGTGTGCACATTGGCATTGACGTCTCTCCAGTCAACACAAAGGGAGTAACAATGGCAGACTTGGAAAAGCTTAAAAGTGTGCGATCAAGAGCACAGGCTTCATTCACCAAAAGGGCTCATACTCTCACCAAACCGGGACTCTTGGAACCGACTGAAGTTCTCAGTGAATGGAAGATTTTCAGGACAGACTTTTTTAAAGTCATAGATGCGGGACATGAGTATGCTGAAGCCCTGAGAGAGTCAACGGATGAGGAGGTCATAGAATCTGCAAACCAAATTGATGAAAAGACAGCGGAGTGTGAGAACAGGTTCCTCGAGGTAAAGAATGCCTCCCAGGAAACCTTTTGGACCAGCTATGCAGAGGAGGTGTTTTTTAAGCAGGTCAAAACAGCTGAGTCGGCCATCACTCAGGCAGAGGAAGAGGAAGTTAACCCTCGGAAGTCAGTCAAGGACCGTAGGCTAAGAAATAGAGGTCTTGAGAGAGAGGTCATTGAACTCAGAGAAATGCTAGTAGAGTGGAAGGAGTTGGTTCCTGGTTCGAGGGCATTAGATCTCAGGACACGCCACAAGACACTAAAGAAGAGGGTCCTGGCGTTGTCTGACAAACTGGAGGAGGACGAAGCAGACCACGTGAAGGGTAGAGAAAGAAACCTGGAAGATGAAAGCAGCGCGGTTGGTGATCCGATACGAGATGCTCCTTTCATCTCTCTCCCTGACATATTTGCCGATCGCCAGCTGAAGCCCAAAACGTATGCGGGGGCATTGAACATGAACACACGGCCCCTCTCACAGCAGAGCAGCCCGGAAAGGACCAAAGGAAACTTTAATCTCAAGCCTCAAATCAGCCTTGAAAGAGCACGGCTACCGACTTTCTCTGGTGACATGAGGGACTATTACCGCTGGAAGACTGAGTGGGAGGACCTACAAGAATTGGGTAACCCACAAGGTGTGGAATGTATAAAAAAGTTCCACTTATTAAATAGTCTCCACGAAAAGGTCAAGAAGGATCTCGTCCTATCTAGCTGTGGATCCGCCGACGATATGTTCAGGCTGCTGGACAGCAAATACGGGAACAAAGCAAAAATAGTCCTAATGATCACCAGCGAAGTCCAGTCTCTTCCCCCTGTTAAAGGAAACAATCCAAGAAGAACCATTGAACTGATCCAGGCTGTTGAAAGAGCACTGTACAACCTCCAGATTCTTGGTGAAGAGGATGCCGTGAAGAACCGTGTTGTTGCTCAATCTCTTGAAAGCAAGCTTCCCAGTTCACTCAAGAAGGAGTTGATTATGCACAAAACTGACCCAGCAAACAGGTTCTCTCCAAAGTATAATTTTGATTGCCTCCTAGGATTCTTGAAAAGGCAAGAGGAGATTCTTGAGGAATTGGATCAGTTGGAGCCAAGCCCTGTGGACAAAGGCCCTGTGGAAAAGGGTGCTGCAGACTACCCAGATAAGAGAGGGAGGAAGGCTTTTACTAAATCCACAGCAGGTCAGAAGGACGACTATCCCAGCTGTACTGTCTGTGAAGATGACTCCCATGCTGGCAAGCTATTTGCGTGCAAGATTTTCAGGGAGCAAGATCTCTTAAGAAAAAGGGCCCATGTGAAGAAGCTAGGGTTGTGCTCCAAGTGTTTGAGGCCCCACCCCAAGGATGGTAAAGGATGCACACCCAGATACCTCTGCCCAAAAGTAGACTGTCGGAAAGGAGGGGTGTCGGACCACAATTACCTTCTGTGTCCTAAGCTACCGACTCCAAAGAAGGACTACAGCAGTGAGGAGCAGAGTACCATAAAAATTGGAGGAAAGAAACTTGGCCTAACCAACAAACAAGAGGAGTTTCTGGCAGAACTTACTCCAGAACAAAGAGAGAAATACAAGAATGCATTCTCAAACAAAATATCATCAACTGTATGTGCCAAGACTGGAGATGCACTGCAAGAACATCCAGTGGTGATGATGCTGATGGAAGTGACGACAAACTCGGGTTGCCTTATTGGCTCCCTAATCGACCTCGCATCTGATACCAATTATATCACCAATGAAACTGCCGATCAACTTGGACTGTGCGGTGAGAACATCAGGCTTATAGTCCATGGAATCGGGGGAATGAAGAAGACTGTCCTGACCAAAAGATATTCCCTGCGGCTGAAGGTGAAGACATCCAAGGGAAAAGTGGCAGAGCATAGAATTCTCTGCTATGGCCTGGAAAACATCGCCGAAGTGACTCAATCAGTCACTGCCGAGCAACTGCAGAAGTTTTTCCCAAATGTACCCAGAGACGAACTGGTCCGTCCCACAAAGATTGACCTTCTTATCAGTCATCGGGAAGGTCGTCTTGTTCCCCAGCCAATCAGGATTGTGGAAGACCTCGTTCTCTGGGACGGTCCCCTAGGAAAGACCGTTGGGGGAACCCATCCCGATCTCATTGAGACAGTTGACATGGCCGTGTACTGCTCCGAGACTCACCTTGCGAGAACCATGAGATCAGCCTCGATGGCGTATAAAGAGACCATCATACCTCGGGAAGAGGAAGGAAATGCGCTTGTCCGGAGCACAGCAACAGCCAACAAAGACGTCTTCGAGTGGTTCAGGAGGGGCAGCATCGTAGCTGCGTGCAGTCCCCAATGTGGTGGCTGCAAGTGTGGTAGGTGCCCCCCTGGAGGAAAAGAAATGACCCTTAAGGAAGAGCGGGACCTGGAAAAGATAAAAGAATGCCTAACATACGTGCTGGCGGACAAACACAGCAACTCTCCCCACTGGGACGCAGCTTATCCCTGGAAGAAAGACCTCACAGCACTGCCAAACAATCGGCAGGCAGTGGAGGCGACTTTCAGAAACACTGAGAAACGTCTGGAGAAAGATCCTGTGTGGAAGGCTGCATACAAAGAACAAATACATGAAATGGTTTCAAGAGGGGCTGCTGCAAAACTCACAAGGGAGGAAATTAACAACTGGGAAGGACCTAAATGGTACATCAGCCATCTGGTTGCACCGAACCCTCACTCCTCCTCAACCCCTGTGAGAATTGTGTGGAATAGTAGCCAAGAGTTCCGAGGCATAAGTCTAAATGATCTCCTTCACAAGGGTCCTGATGTACTCAATTCCATCAGAGGTGTCCTTCTGAGCTTCAGGAGTGGACTCCATGCCACACTAGGCGATGTAAAAAAGATGTATAACTCAGTGTGGCTGAAAGATGATGAAGTTCACCTCCACCGCTTTCTCTGGAGAGACTACCCTGAGGACAACATTGAGGAGTTTGCAGTCGTCAGAGTAAATATCGGCGATTAAACCAGCAGGATGTATTGCCCAAGTTGCAATGAAAGAGACAGCCAACCTTCCTCAGTTTGCTGATATGATTGAAGAACGGCGAGCTCTGACTGAGGACAGCTATGTGGATGACATCCTGACCTCACATGATGACCTCAAGACACTGGAGAGGATCACCAAAGGGGTGGAGGAGATTTTGAGAGCGGGAGGCTTCTTCCTGAAACCATGGGTTCTGTCACGCCAAAGTGGGAGGAGTGGAGCCCCTTCTGAAACAACTGTACCCACGACCCTCGTACTGCCCAACCAAATGCATGATGGGGAGAACAAAGCGCTTGGGGTCGGTTACGAACCTGAGACAGACAAGCTCCGGTTGCTAACTTCTATCAACTTCTCTAAGAAAAGAGGGAAAATGAGGACAGGATTTAATCTGAGCATGGAGGATGTCAGGGAAGGAACACCAAATCCCCTTAACCGACGCATACTTCTTAGCCAGATTGCCGCATTATACGACCCGGTTGGTCTTGCCTCACCAGCCAAACAGAGGGGAGTGATGTTGGTACGAGAATCATTCCAGGAAGCTGGCAAGGACAACCTATTTAAAGACACATGGGATGCCCCTCTCTCACTGAAACTTAGAGAAGCCGCAATAACGCTCTTTGAAGAATTTGTGAGACTTGGCCAGGTAAGGTTTGAGAGAAGCCTCACGCCTCCTGGAGCCATAGGCCCACCGACAGGGATCACGTTCTCAGATGGAAGCGAATCCTCCTATGGAGCCGTACTCTACCTGCGGTGGGAGAACCAAGACAAGGTTGTAATGAAGTTGGTGGAATCCAAGTCTAAACTGACCCCTCTCGACCAAAAAGGAGATGTGATCAAAGCAGAACTCTGTGGCGCGGTCTTCGCTACCCGCCTAAAAAAGTATTTTGAGAAGCACTGCCACATTAAAGTTAAGCAATGGATTCACTTTGTGGACAGCCAAACAATCCTGGCAGCCATCCAAAAGGACAGCTACGGCTTCCAGACCTTTTTCGCAAATCGAATCGGTGAGATTCAGAAAGCCGGACATGTGGAAGATTGGAGGTGGATTGAAGGCAGACGAAACATTGCTGACATTCTTACCAGAGGTGCAACTCCGGAGGAACTTGATGAAGGGTCAGAATGGCAGCAAGGCCCTGAGTTCCTGAAATGGCCTAAGACCGACTGGCCTATGAAGATGGCCAGTGAGATTACACCCTCTGCTGCTGAAGATGTGGGAAAACTTCAGCGGAAAGCCTTCTCAGCTGTGATTACCAGGCCCAGTCAAAAGAAAGAACTGACCTTAACGGGCCTGACATCAATGCGGACCTCAGACATGGAGTCAACGGTAGATCAACATCACCAGCTGTCTCGGGTGCAACATCAGTGGCAGACAGACAGAGAAGGCCCTGGGCGATTGGTTTGGTACGCCTTGTGAAACCTCAACGCTTCAGTTCTCTGTCTAAGCTGTGTGGTTCCATAGCCTGGACTCGAAGGCCTGCAGAAACCTGGCTGAGAAAATGCCAGGCACCTGACTCATCAAAGTGGGAGGCAAACTGCTCTGTCTTGTCAACTGAGGAGAGAGCGCAAGCTTTCCAAGACCTGGTCCTCGCAGCCCAAGATGGCAGTCAGTTCCTGGACTCAACACTGAACCGCTTGGTGGTCCACAAAGACGAGAGCACAGGAATCCTTCTCTGTGGAGGACGAATCCAGTCCTGGAAAGAAGATGGAACAGCTGTTCCTTTAATTCCATTTCGTTCATGGCTCGCAACACTACTGTCAAGAGAAGCTCATGACGAGAACCATGAAGGTGTTGCTGCCACGCTTCTGCGCACCAGGAGGAAGGCATGGATTGTGCAAGGTCGGAGGATAGTAAAGAAAGTTGCAAACAACTGTATTACATGTCGCAAACTGAAAGGGAAGATGTGCCAGCAGATGATGAGTGATCTGCCGCCAGAACGCTCACAGCGTGCTAACCCATTTGAGTATACCACACTAGACCTCTTTGGCCCCTTTGAAATCAAGGATGCTGTCAAGAAAAGAACAGGAAAAAAAGTTTGGGGCATAGTATTCTGTTGCATGGCATCAAGGGCAGTCCATGTGGACCTCGTTGACGACCAATCATCTGAAAGCTTTCTCCAAACTTACTCCCGCTTTGTAGCATTGAGAGGCAATTCCAGAAAATTGTGGTCAGATAGAGGAACCAATTTCATTGGAGCTAAACCTGCCCTACAAGATTTGCATAGGTACTTAGCTACCTTACGGGAAGCATCCATAGAGGACAAAGCCGCCAAGAATGGGACAGTGTGGGCATGGAACTTTCATCCGGCTGACGCACCTCATCGCAACGGGTCTGCGGAAGCTGCAGTTAAGCTCATAAAAAGGGCTCTCACTAGCCTCGGAGGGACAACAAGCTCGCTCACCTGGGGTGAGCTCCAAACCCTCTTCTACCAGGCAGCTAACCTCACAAATGAAAGGCCGATTGACGCTAGGGCACAAGAACAAGAAGACTCTACAGAGTATTTGACCCCCAATACTCTGCTTCTCGGGAGGACCAGGCAAGGGGGAGATACAGGAGGAATTGACTTGTGCACCCATCCCTGGCGCCGTTTCAGATCCATCCAGATTGGTGTGGATATGTTCTGGAAGAAGTGGAGTGAACTGGCCGGACCTAATTTATTCATTCGGCCAAAGTGGCACCAGACCCAAAGAAATGTAGCGATAGGTGACATTGTTTGGATTGCTGATCAAAACGCACTGCGAGGGCAATTCCGGCTCGGACGGATCCAGGCTGTGTACCCTGACAAGAAAGGACTTGTGAGAGACGCAGACGTTAAGACGTGTGCAGGCCCCCCTGCCTCCCTTATAGTTGGGCAACTGAAGAGGAATACTCAGCAGTTGACGTCAGTCATCCTACGGCGAGACGTGAGGAGACTGGTAGTCCTCATCCCTGTGGAAGACCAGTGACTCCTAGACCTCGTCTCTTTGGCCACCAGTTCTCCAAGCGCTGCCTAAACACCCAAACCCCAATTATGAAGGCATTACCTCAGGATACCTCTTTCTCTCTCTCTCTCTTTCTCTTTTTTTTTTCACTGGTTGGTATGCTTCTATGCTGCCTTCACCACCACTTGCACCACCATTCACGAAGAATGAAGAGTACATACCCCATATGACCAAACCTGGCAGAACACCACACATCTGTCAGGGAAGGTGTCTGAACAATGACAATGGTGTCCTATTCTTCATGAAAAAAACAAAGGATATATATGTGGTGTAATGTTTTGCCTGTGACTGCCTTAAATCACATGATCAGTAGGTCAAGTGGGAGGTGTTGCGTTCACTATGTCACGGGTGTTCGTAATGTAACGCAGGATAATAGGTGGGAGGTTTCACTTACCTGATTGAAGCATGGACCAGTCAAATCCCAAACAGGTGTGTTAAATCCAGTAATGAATGAGCGCGGGCTATGAGTGGGAGCGAGTATTCATTTTGGCATGTTGTCTCGTCAGGAGAGATGCGCCACCGGTAAGCTGCTGTTTTTATCCATTGAGTTTGTTGTCTGTTGCGTTACTGCTGTGCTGCCGTTATATGTGCGCGGTTTGTATGATTGATAACTGTTACTTTGGTTACGCTGATAAAACCTTGTGTGCAATCTGATGTTTAATATTGTCGGCTCGATAGTATCCGTGGCTATAAAAAGGCAAATGTTTGAAATTGGAGCGTTTCACTGTCACACGAGTTACTTCCTGTTTGCGGTGCTGGATGGGTAATGTAGTTGATCACTTTACATTTTGTAATGGATTACTATGCTCAGCGATGCCACTTAGAACTACACTCACTGTTTTTCACTTTGAGCCAACAGACTGAGAACGCTATTGGTTTAATGTGTAACATTGACATTGTATATTTGGTGTGTGTGAAGTTGTTGCATTTCTGTGTTAATATGCATGTGCTTAGTATTTAAACTAGATGGCTACACAAACTATATTATGATATTTATAAGATTAAATACTGACTATATTGAAATTTATATTTTATTTATATTTGTATATATTATATTATGTAATCTATATTTATATTTAGATTTTATGGTTATCAGTATTGTTTACATTATAACCTCTCTATTTCTCCAGGTTTATAACCTGCTGCTGATATTTGTGGACTAATCAACTGTAATTAAAAATGAAATGCTGTTTTATAACAAAGTTCGGGAGGAACAGTCGCAGTTCATTAACCTGATTAACACAAGTGGAGACCAATCAGTAATCAACTCATGACAAGGTATAAATGACAGCAGAACCTATCTCTGTTCATTGACCGTTTTCAGCATCCCGGTTCGCGCTGTCTGTCTTCTCATCACAGACCCGATTTTCCTTCCAGCAAGGAGATCCATACCGGGGATTTTTTCAGAAATGCTACTTTTTCTGACACCCATGATCATTAAACACGGCAGTTGAGCACCATCAAACGTCATCGCGACAGTTGCTCTTCTCGCCAAGCCACACGTCGTGGCCAATAGACCGTGCAAGCCGAGCTTACCTCGCTCGACACCACGCTCGATCCGATCAAGACCGGGCTCTCTTTGAGCGCTGGAATCGCAGCTCCAGCAGGCACCCAACCAGCCCGCTCCTCAGTTCCTACTGCAGCAGCAGCAGGCCTCTCTCACTTCCCGCCGCGGCTCAGCCCTTCACCGCGGCTTTTCCGGCCGAGGCGCAGTTTGAGGCCGCCTCCTCTAGCGGCACAGACCGTGCATCATAAATTAATACATTTTCAGGTGAAGACGCTAAATACAGGTTTTCGGCTAGAAAGTAGTGCGGGAGCCGCGTGGAGATTCGATCACATACGCATGTGGAATTTCAGATCCAAATTGAGTCTCCGATGCGTACAAATATTTACACTTCCACGATTAGACCGTGGGCGAACGCCCGACCGGATGTGATGTATTCTAATCAGATCTATCGGTGCGAGGTCAGAATTACCTATATCTTGTTAACTATTATTAAATGTATTTAAATTATAAATATTAGAAATAAAAAGGGAAATAATATATTACAATATATCACAATAATCGTAAGGGGGACCCTGTTAATTTTTACAAGCAGCATCTGAAAACATATTTTCTCTCTGTTATCTCGGTCAGTGTCATGTACTTGTCGAGGTACGGCCACGGCGACTCACTCCTCGGGATTAACTGTTCTCCGACCTCATCCTATGCCATCATTTCATCAAATAATTTTTTGCGTGACTGGCCAAGGAGTGGCACCATCCGGAGCAGAAGGTGGCGGTAATGCATCATAAAGATGATTGGTTGCTATCCACCTTAAACGCGAACAAGAGCGTCACTACTGATCCAGGATCAGCGATATTAGCAGTTGTATTTCCCGATTTGAGTTTGAGCTTCAGAAATGCTTGCGAAATGTAGCTTGTGTGGAAGCTACCGCACTACTTGGTAAAAGTAGCTTCGCTACTGAAAAGCTATTCGATTCAGAAAGTAGCGAAGCTACGACCAAGCTACTGAGAAATGTAGTCAAACTAGCTTCGCTGCTTGTAGCGACGCTACTGCCCAACACTGATTATTAATTTTACCATGTTGGACACGTCAAGGTAACAGTTGCTGCACGACCAGTATGCGACAATCGTTTCCAAATGCCGTGTGCTGTGGAAAGGAGGCTTAAAGTTGTTAAATGAGGCTATGACGTAGTCATCATCCACACGGAAATGTCCAAAGATATTACCTGCCTTACCGTGCACGTTTAAACCTCACTGAGGTTTTACAGACATAAGTTTCATTCAATTATTCTGGCAGGACCAATTTATTTAGGGGCATATTTCACCATCTACTGGCGTGATCACTACCCTCGTTTTGCCGCAGGACAGCAGTGTGAGTAAAATTCTGTTGTCTTTCTAGGACTGTAATATGAAAAGCATGCAAGTAAATATCTTTAGAATTGCTTGGAAGTGAATAGCACATAACTGCAATTAATGTTATTGCCATAATCATGTCTTGGTATGTTTTACAGACATAATGATATTCATTGTATAATGACATTCATAGTTTTCAGAAGCCTCTGTTTCCACAGTCTATACTACAACGTGAAACCAGTGTTCCAAATGTATCCATTAGGACTAGTGACGTGTCGTCCATGAACGAATCGTTCTTTTGAACAAATCTTTTAGCTGAACGAATCTTTTAGGTGAACGAATCGCTCATGTTATCCACTGACTCATATTTCTCGTTCAATGAAGTTTCTCCCTCCATAGCAGCGCGGCGCTATAAGCAGCGCATGCGCAGCTCAGTGAACCGGGTAACAACCGTTTCATCCTGTCAAAGAATTACTCAACCTCGAGCCGATAGCCTTCGAGTATGAGGTGACAGAGTATGTGATTCGTTGAATGTAGTAACGAATACGCCCTTCAATGAACGAGTTTCATATGAGTCTGAACTAGATCTAGAGATCTTATCGTTCGTGAGTGAAATTACTGAACTGGCACACATGTCATTCGTGAACGAACTGAATGAACGGATACATGTCGTTCGTGAATGAAAATGAACTGGCACATAGCTTACCTTGTTCGTGAACGAAATTAGAGTAAACCGGGTTAGTCTGCTACTTAGCATGTCAATCTCGAAAATGCAAAGCGCAGTTATAGGTACAGTACTGTGCACATACGCTCGTTTTGATATTTAGCAACTCCACGTTTAATCCATAGACCGTAAAAGAAAGGTTTAATCCCCGATTTATGGATGTGAATTTATAATATACAAACTGTTTGACCAAACAATTAAAATGCTAATTAGGCAAGAAACCTTGTGCTTTGTTCATCTGAACAACTCAATTAGACTTTATATATTGTATGCGATTACACACACATTTTAATAAAGCCAGATCAGCTTTTGTAACAAGTGAACGCGTTCGTTGACTTAAGACATAATACACTCTTTTTTTTTCCGCCTGGTGGCACATTTTGCGTAAAACGAAGAAATCATCACTGGACGAATCTGAATGAATCATTTTGGTGAATGAACTGAAAATGAACGAATCTCTAGAAAGAATCATAATTTCCACCACTAATTAGTGCTGCAACGACGCGTCGACATCATCGTTTACGTCGACTACAAAATACATTGACGCGTGTGAAATGCGTGAACGCGTCACACTGTTTACATCTCGCATAATGGCATACTGCGAATAATAGAATGCAACTTTCTTCACAAACCGAGACCACTGTTATTAAAAGTATGAGAATACTTTAAACAGAGGACAAATAAAATGGCTCTTTGTTCCCTTTGCAAAACCGATATGGTGTACCACGGCAGCACAACTGCGATGAGCGAGCACCTCAGAGAAAACATCTAGGCGCTCTCCGGTGTCTCCATGCAGTTTAACTGGTTACCCTGTGATCTGGTGACCAACTTCCTGGTTCAGGTCTGATATTCTTGCGCTGCGGCATTCTGAAAAGTTGAGATATTTTCAACTCGATGCGGTGCGGACGCGCTGAAAAAAAAAAAAAAAAATAAATAAATAAATAAATAAATTATACATATATTATCTGCTCTGTTTTCCCCCGCATGTCCAGCGAGCACAAGTTTGTCAGCAGACGCAGTAAATATTTATTCGTTTCCACTGTCCGTCCAGCGAGCACCAGTCTCTCAGCGGACGCAGTAAATATTTATTCGTTTCCACTGTCCGTCCAGCGAGCACCAGTCTCTCAGCGGACGCAGTCAATATTTATCCGTTTCCACTGTCCGTCCAGCGAGCACCAGTCTCTCAGCGGACGCAGTAAATATTTATTAGTTTCCACTGCCCGTCCAGCGAGCACCAGTCTCTCAGCGGACGCAGTAAATATTTATTCGTTTCCACTGCCCGTCCAGCGAGCACCAGTCTCTCAGCGGACGCAGTCAATATTTATCCGTTTCCACTGCCCGTCCAGCGAGCACCAGTCTCTCAGCGGACGCAGTAAATATTCATTCGTTTCCACTGTCCGTCCAGCGAGCACCAGTCTCTCAGCGGACGCAGTAAATATTTATCCGTTTCCACTGCCCGTCCAGCGAGCACCAGTCTCTCAGCAGACGCAGCAAATATTTATCCGTTTCCACTGCCCGTCCAGCGAGCACCAGTCTCTCAGCGGACGCAGTCAATATTTATTCGTTTCCACTGTCCGTCCAGCGAGCACCAGTCTCTCAGCGGACGCAGCAAATATTTATTCGTTTCCACTGCCCGTCCAGCGAGCACCAGTCTCTCAGCGGACGCAGTAAATATTTATTCGTTTCCACTGTCCGTCCAGCGAGCACCAGTCTCTCAGCGGACGCAGCAAATATTTATTCGTTTCCACTGCCCGTCCAGCGAGCACCAGTCTCTCAGCGGACGCAGTAAATATTTATTCGTTTCCACTGCCCGTCCAGCGAGCACCAGTCTCTCAGCGGACGCAGTAAATATTTATTCGTTTCCACTGCCCATCCAGCGAGCACCAGTCTCTCAGCGGACGCAGTCAATATTTATCCGTTTCCACCGTCCGTCCAGCGAGCACCAGTCTCTCAGCGGACGCAGTAAATATTTATTCGTTTCCACTGCCCGTCCAGCGAGCACCAGTCTCTCAGCGGACGCAGCAAATATTTATTCGTTTCCACTGCCCGTCCAGCGAGCCTCAGTCTCTCAGCGGACGCAGTCAATATCTATTCGTTTCCACTGCCCGTCCAGCGAGCACCAGTCTCTCAGCGGACGCAGCAAATATTTATTCGTTTCCACTGTCCGTCCAGCGAGCACCAGTCTCGCAGCGGACGCAGTAAATATTTATCCGTTTCCACTGTCCGTCCAGCGAGCACCAGTCTCTCAGCGGACGCAGTAAATATCTATTTTCATTATTATTTTTCTTTCCTCTGACTGTCCAGCTAGCCTCAGTCTCCCAGCGGACGCAGAAAATACCTATGTCTCTATCAGTCCGCGAGCACTAGTCTCACAGCGGACTCAATAACATCTATTTTTCCTCTGTTTGTCCAGTGGGCCTCAGTCTCCTAACCTGGTAATACCAGACTCTGTCTACGAAGCAAAGTGAAGTAGCAGAGTCTGCAATGGCATAATAGAGAAGTGTTTTCTCTCTCGCTAGGGGGCACTTGTCTGAAGTTTAAAATCATTGGTTACCCGTAAGCCAATCAGATACGTTTAGTTATGACGTATGTTATGCGCCTGTACAGCCGCATCGAAGCACAGACATCATGCATCGAACTCAAATCTATGATTGAACTTCCACTGTAAATCTGTTGTTAAACACTCTTCTTGTTCTGGCTTCAGTTTGAAAAAGAGTTGAATGTTCTCCATAACAAAGCGAATTGCATCCCGTGTCTCGTTTCCCATTTCCGCGGTCGTTTCAGTTTTCGATTTCTCTAACCTACAATTTAAAAACTCTGTGCTTAGCATCTACGTCACGGCTCTCAGCCCGCCCTCTGCTCGTTGATTGGCCCGGCTGTTTCCAGACCGGTGGCAAACCGAAAGCTCTGACGCTGTATCAGACTGAGTACAGAAGCGAAATAAAATTGAGCGGAAGTAGGAAGTCTGTCGTAGTCAGGCTATCAGTCTCCCAGCGGACACCGTAAATACCTATTTTTCCTCTGCCTGTCCAGCGAGCACTAGTCTCTCAGCGGACGCAGTATGCATCCATCTCTTCCTGTTCTTTGTCCAGCAAGCCCAGTCTTCCAGCGGACGCAGGGACATAATTCGTCTCCCATATCTGTCCAGCGAGCCTCAGTCTCCCAGCGGACGCAGTAATATCTATTGGTTTCCCCTGCCTGTCCAGCGAGCACTAGTCTCCCAGCGGACACAGAAATATCTATTGGTGTCCCATGTCTGTCCAGCGAGCGCTAGTCTCTCAGCGGACGCAGTAAATACCTATTCATTTCCTCTACCCGTCCAGCGAGCCTCAGTCTCCCAGTGGACGCAGGAATATAATTTGTTTCCTCTATCTGTCCAGCGAGCCTCAGCCTCCCAGAGGACACATTACGCATCTAGTCAATATATCATTACACCTCGCAGGCAGACGGTGGAGCTTGTCTTCCCGACATCGTAACCGCTTCTTCCTCAACTATTAACCAACAGGACCTGCCTGCTCCTCTACTTCTGCCAGAGGCATTGCGAGATCTCCTGGTCAACGACCATACTTCTAAAAACGTCAGCCCGCCAAATCTCTGCGTTTTGGGGGGTTCGTAGTCCGGCGGCTGTCCTTTTGCTCTCTTGTTTTGGGGGGGAGTACTCTGGGTTCGGGCCACTTCCCGAGCTCGGAGCCCTCCACCCGGACAGCACGCCAAATACGCATAAACTTACGGTATTAATATACGTAGATGTTGAACTCGTGAAATGCTGTTTTATAACAAAGTTCGGGAGGAACAGTCGCAGTTCATTAACCTGATTAACACAAGTGGAGACCAATCAGTAATCAACTCATGACAAGGTATAAATGACAGCAGAACCTATCTCTGTTCATTGGACCGTTTTCAGCATCCCTCCTCCACCCCATTTCTCCTCACTTATAGATCCATCTACTCTTACCACAACCGGGGGGAGTACTCTGGGTTCGGGCCACTTCCCGAGCTCGGAGCCCTCCACCCGGACAGCACGCCAAATACGCATAAACTTACGGTATTAATATACGTAGATGTGAACTCGTGAACCAAGAATAAATAAAATCCACTACGAGTTGTACAACGTGTCCTCTCCTGACGCACCGTTCGGTGGGGATATTCTTAAAGAACCGAACAATAATTTTGCCAAAAAATAGAGTCAATGCCGATCTCTGAATATTTGCAGGTTTGGGCCTGGTTAGTACATGGATGGGAGACTGCCTGGGAATACCAGGTGCTTTAAGCTTTTGGGTTTTCTTTCCTACTTATATAATGTACTGGCGATAAGATTGGCTGTTCTTTAAATAGCCCTCTCTTCAATCAATCAATCAATCAATCACCTTTATTTATATAGTGCTTTAAACAAAATACATTGCGTCAAAGCACTGAACAACATTCATTTGGAAAACAGTGTCTCAATAATGCAAAATGATAGTTAAAGGCAGTTCATCATTGAATTCAGCTATGTCATCTCTGTTCAGTTGAAATAGTGTCTGTTTTTATTTGCAATCAAGTCAATGATATCGCTGTAGATGAAGTGACCCCAACTAAGCAAGCCAGAGGCGACAGCGGAAAGGAACCGAAACTCCATCGGTGACAGAATGGAGAAAAAAACCTTGGGAGAAACCAGGCTCAGTTGGGGGGGTCAGTTCTCCTCTGACCAGACGAAAACCAGTAGTTCAATTCCAGGCTGCAGCAAAGTCAGATTGTGCAGAAGAATCATCTGTTTCCTGTGGTCTTGTCCTGGTGCTCCTCTGAGACAAGGTCTTTACAGGGGATCTGTATCTGGGGCTCTAGTTGTCCTGGTCTCCGCTGTCTTTCAGGGCAGTAGAGGTCCTTTCTAGGTGCTGATCCACCATCTGGTCTGGATACGTACTGGATCCGGGTGACTGCAGTGACCCTCTGATCTGGACACAGACTGGATCTCGTGGCCACGGTGACCTCGGAACAAGAGAGAAACAGACAAATATTAGCGTAGATGCCATTCTTCTAATGATGTAGAAAGTACGGTGTTATGTGAAGTGTTTCCGGTTCCGGTTTACCTAATTAATGCAGCCTAAAAAATCCTTTAACGGATTTGGATATTAAAAGCATATTAGTATGTTATGTGTATGCCAGGTTAAAGAGATGGGTCTTTAATCTAGATTTAAACTGCAAGAGTGTGTCTGCCTCCCGAACAATGTTAGGTAGGTTATTCCAGAGTTTAGGCGCCAAATAGGAAAAGGATCTGCCGCCCGCAGTTGATTTTGATATTCTAGGTATTATCAAATTGCCTGAGTTTTGAGAACGTAGCGGACGTAGAGGAGTATAATGTAAAAGGAGCTCATTCAAATACCGAGGTGCTAAACCATTCAGGGCTTTATAAGTAATAAGCAATATTTTAAAATCTATACGATGTTTGATAGGGAGCCAGTGCAGTGTGGACAGGACCGGGCTAATATGGTCATACTTCCTGGTTCTAGTTAGAACTCTTGCTGCTGCATTTTGGACTAGCTGTAGTTTGTTTACCAAGCGTGCAGAACAACCACCCTATAAAGCATTACAATAGTCTAACCTTGAAGTCATAAATGCATGGATTAACATTTCTGCATTTGACATTTGAGAGCATAGGCCGTAATTTAGATATATATTTGAGATGGAAAAATGCAGTTTTACAAATGCTAGAAACGTGTCTTTCTAAGGAAAGATTGCGATCAAGTAGCACACCTAGGTTCCTAACTTGATGACGAAGAATTGACAGAGCAACCATCAAGTCTTAGACAGTGTTCTAGGTTATTACAAGCAGAGTTTTTAGGCCCTATGATTAACACCTCTGTTTTTTCTGAATTTAGCAGTAAGAAATTACTCGTCATCCAATTTTTTATATCGACTATGCATTCATTAGTTTTTCAAATTGGTGTGTTTCACCAGGGCTGTGAGGAAATATAGAGCTGCGTATCATCAGCATAACAGTGAAAGCTAACACCATGTTTCCTGATGATATCTCCCAAGGGTAACATATAAAGCGTGAAGAGTAGCGGCCCTAGTACTGAGCCTTGAGGTACTCCATACTGCACTTGTGATCGATATGATACATCTTCATTCACTGCTACGAACTGATGGCGGTCATATAAGTACGATTTAAACCATGCTAATGCACTTCCACTGATGCCAACAAAGTGTTCAAGTCTATGCAAAAGAATGTTGTGGTCAATTGTGTCAAACGCAGCACTAAGATCCAATAAAACTAATAGAGAGATACACCCACGATCAGATGATAAGAGCAGATCATTTGTAACTCTAAGGAGAGCAGTCTCAGTACTATGATACGGTCTAAATCCTGACTGGAAATCCTCACATATACCATTATTCTCTAAGAAGGAATATAATTGTGAGGATACCCACCTTTTCTAGTATCTTGGACAGAAAAGGGAGATTCGAGATTGGTCTATAACTAACAGGTTCTCTGGGGTCAAGTTGTGGCTTTTTTATGAGAGGCTTAATAACAGCCAGTTTGAAGGTTTTGGGGACATATCCTAATGACAATGAGGAATTAATAATAGTCAGAAGAGGACCTATGACTTCTGGAAGCACCTCTTTTAAGAGCTTAGATGGTATAGGGTCTAACATACATGTTGTTTGGTTTAAATGATTTAACAAGTTTATACAATTCTTCCTCTCCTATAGTAGAGAATGAGTGGAACTGTTCCTCAGGGGGTCTATAGTGCACTGTCTGATGTGATACGGTAGCTGACGGCTGAATGGTTGCAATTTTATCTCTAATAGTATCGATTTTAGAAGTAAAGTAGTTCATAAAGTCATTACTGTTGTGGAGTTGGGAAATGTCAACACTTGTTGAGGCTTTATTTTTCGTTAATTTAGCCACTGTATTGAATAAATACCTGGGTTATGTTTATTTTCTTCTAAAAGAGAAGAAAAGTAATCAGATCTAGCAGGTTTTAATGCTTTTCTATAGGATATGCTACTTTCCCGCCAAGCAATACGAAATACCTCTAGTTTTGTTTCCTCCAGCTGCGCTCCATTTTTCGGGCTGCTCTCTTTAGGGTGCGAGTATGCTCATTATACCATGGTGTCAAACTGTTTTCCTTAACCTTCCTTAAGCATAAAGGAGCAACTGTATTTAAAGTGCTAGAAAAGAGAGAGTCCATAGTTTCTGTTACATCATCAAGTTGTTCTGAGGTTTTGGATATGCTAAGGAATTTGGATACATCAGGAAGATAACTTAAAAAGCAGTCTTTTGTGGAAGAAGTGATGGTTCTTCGATACTTGTAACAAGAAGTAGAATTTACAATTTTGGCTATATGAAGTTTACACAGAACTAAATAATGATCTGAGATATCATCACTTGGCTGAATAATTTCAACACTATCAACATCAATTCCATGTGACAGTATTAAATCTAGAGTATGATTTCGACAATGAGTAGGTCCTGAAACATGTTGTCTAACACCAATAGAGTTCAGAATGTCTATAAATGCTGATCCAATGCGTCTTTTTCATTATCGACATGGATATTAAAATCACCAACTATTAAGACTTTATCTGCAGCCAGAACTAACTCGGATGTAAAATCACCAAACTCTTTAATAAAGTCTGTATGGTGCCCTGGTGGCCTGTATACAGTAGCCAGTACAAACATAACAGGGGATTTATCATAACATTGGTTTCTCTGGATAATGTTATATGAAGCACCATTACTTCAACGAGTTATACTTGAAGCCTGCCCTCTGAGAATCCTAAAACGTTGTTATAAATTGAAGCAACTCCTCCCCCTTTGCCTTTTAAACGTGGCTCATGTTATAACAGTAATCTTGGGGGGTGGACTCATTTAAAATAATGTAATCATCAGGTTTTAGCCAAGTTTCTGTCAAACAGAGCACATCTATATTATGATCAGTTATCATATTATTTACAAAAAGTGTTTTCGTAGAAATTGATCTGATAATCAATAAGCCAATCTTTATCATTTGTTTATCCATATTGCATTTGTTTTTTATTTGTTGAACCTCAATTAAATTGTTAACCTTAACTTGGTTTGGACATTTTTGTATTTTCTAGTTCGGGGAACAGACACAGTCTCTATAGTGTGATATCTAGGTGAAAGAGTCTCTATGTGCTGAGAATTAACTGACCTCTGTGACGGGAGGCAAGCTAGCAGACGGTCGGTTTTAGCCAGTCTGTCTGCTTCCTGACCTGGGCCCCAGTTAGTCAAGTATAAACCACTAAGACTATTTGCCATATTTCTAGACAGAAGAGCAGCAACCATTCTTCAGCAGCACTCTTTGCAGCAGACTTCGCTTACGGCCATACCAACCTGGCTATGCCCGATCTCGTCTGATCTCGGAAGCTAAGCAGGTTTGGGCCTGGTTAGTACTTGGATGGGAGACTTCCTGGGAATACCAGGTGCTGTAAGCTTTTGGACATTTTTCACTTAGTTATAATAATAGGGTGCTCCGATCAACGATCGGCCGATCGTTATGCGTATCTCCTCAGTAAAGCCGGTTTTCTAATCAGCGTTAATTCCATCAGGTGCGTGATTTCACATAGAGCAGCTGCTACTACACAGAGCCGTTGTTAATAGAGAAGATGCGCAAATCCGTTAATTTTCAGCGTT
>NW_020529309.1:0-12500 GCF_003368295.1 Carassius auratus
ACTTCTCTAAGAAAAGAGGGAAAATGAGGACAGGATTTAATCTGAGCATGGAGGATGTCAGGGAAGGAACACCAAATCCCCTTAACCGACGCATACTTCTTAGCCAGATTGCCGCATTATACGACCCGGTTGGTCTTGCCTCACCAGCCAAACAGAGGGGAGTGATGTTGGTACGAAGAATCATTCCAGGAAGCTGGCAAGGACAACCTATTTAAAGACACATGGGATGCCCCTCTCTCACTGAAACTTAGAGAAGCCGCAATAACGCTCTTTGAAGAATTTGTGAGACTTGGCCAGGTAAGGTTTGAGAGAAGCCTCACGCCTCCTGGAGCCATAGGCCCACCGACAGGGATCACGTTCTCAGATGGAAGCGAATCCTCCTATGGAGCCGTACTCTACCTGCGGTGGGAGAACCAAGACAAGGTTGTAATGAAGTTGGTGGAATCCAAGTCTAAACTGACCCCTCTCGACCAAAAAGGAGATGTGATCAAAGCAGAACTCTGTGGCGCGGTCTTCGCTACCCGCCTAAAAAAGTATTTTGAGAAGCACTGCCACATTAAAGTTAAGCAATGGATTCACTTTGTGGACAGCCAAACAATCCTGGCAGCCATCCAAAAGGACAGCTACGGCTTCCAGACCTTTTTCGCAAATCGAATCGGTGAGATTCAGAAAGCCGGACATGTGGAAGATTGGAGGTGGATTGAAGGCAGACGAAACATTGCTGACATTCTTACCAGAGGTGCAACTCCGGAGGAACTTGATGAAGGGTCAGAATGGCAGCAAGGCCCTGAGTTCCTGAAATGGCCTAAGACCGACTGGCCTATGAAGATGGCCAGTGAGATTACACCCTCTGCTGCTGAAGATGTGGGAAAACTTCAGCGGAAAGCCTTCTCAGCTGTGATTACCAGGCCCAGTCAAAAGAAAGAACTGACCTTAACGGGCCTGACATCAATGCGGACCTCAGACATGGAGTCAACGGTAGATCAACATCACCAGCTGTCTCGGGTGCAACATCAGTGGCAGACAGACAGAGAAGGCCCTGGGCGATTGGTTTGGTACGCCTTGTGAAACCTCAACGCTTCAGTTCTCTGTCTAAGCTGTGTGGTTCCATAGCCTGGACTCGAAGGCCTGCAGAAACCTGGCTGAGAAAATGCCAGGCACCTGACTCATCAAAGTGGGAGGCAAACTGCTCTGTCTTGTCAACTGAGGAGAGAGCGCAAGCTTTCCAAGACCTGGTCCTCGCAGCCCAAGATGGCAGTCAGTTCCTGGACTCAACACTGAACCGCTTGGTGGTCCACAAAGACGAGAGCACAGGAATCCTTCTCTGTGGAGGACGAATCCAGTCCTGGAAAGAAGATGGAACAGCTGTTCCTTTAATTCCATTTCGTTCATGGCTCGCAACACTACTGTCAAGAGAAGCTCATGACGAGAACCATGAAGGTGTTGCTGCCACGCTTCTGCGCACCAGGAGGAAGGCATGGATTGTGCAAGGTCGGAGGATAGTAAAGAAAGTTGCAAACAACTGTATTACATGTCGCAAACTGAAAGGGAAGATGTGCCAGCAGATGATGAGTGATCTGCCGCCAGAACGCTCACAGCGTGCTAACCCATTTGAGTATACCACACTAGACCTCTTTGGCCCCTTTGAAATCAAGGATGCTGTCAAGAAAAGAACAGGAAAAAAAGTTTGGGGCATAGTATTCTGTTGCATGGCATCAAGGGCAGTCCATGTGGACCTCGTTGACGACCAATCATCTGAAAGCTTTCTCCAAACTTACTCCCGCTTTGTAGCATTGAGAGGCAATTCCAGAAAATTGTGGTCAGATAGAGGAACCAATTTCATTGGAGCTAAACCTGCCCTACAAGATTTGCATAGGTACTTAGCTACCTTACGGGAAGCATCCATAGAGGACAAAGCCGCCAAGAATGGGACAGTGTGGGCATGGAACTTTCATCCGGCTGACGCACCTCATCGCAACGGGTCTGCGGAAGCTGCAGTTAAGCTCATAAAAAGGGCTCTCACTAGCCTCGGAGGGACAACAAGCTCGCTCACCTGGGGTGAGCTCCAAACCCTCTTCTACCAGGCAGCTAACCTCACAAATGAAAGGCCGATTGACGCTAGGGCACAAGAACAAGAAGACTCTACAGAGTATTTGACCCCCAATACTCTGCTTCTCGGGAGGACCAGGCAAGGGGGAGATACAGGAGGAATTGACTTGTGCACCCATCCCTGGCGCCGTTTCAGATCCATCCAGATTGGTGTGGATATGTTCTGGAAGAAGTGGAGTGAACTGGCCGGACCTAATTTATTCATTCGGCCAAAGTGGCACCAGACCCAAAGAAATGTAGCGATAGGTGACATTGTTTGGATTGCTGATCAAAACGCACTGCGAGGGCAATTCCGGCTCGGACGGATCCAGGCTGTGTACCCTGACAAGAAAGGACTTGTGAGAGACGCAGACGTTAAGACGTGTGCAGGCCCCCCTGCCTCCCTTATAGTTGGGCAACTGAAGAGGAATACTCAGCAGTTGACGTCAGTCATCCTACGGCGAGACGTGAGGAGACTGGTAGTCCTCATCCCTGTGGAAGACCAGTGACTCCTAGACCTCGTCTCTTTGGCCACCAGTTCTCCAAGCGCTGCCTAAACACCCAAACCCCCAATTATGAAGGCATTACCTCAGGATACCTCTTTCTCTCTCTCTCTCTTTCTCTTTTTTTTTTCACTGGTTGGTATGCTTCTATGCTGCCTTCACCACCACTTGCACCACCATTCACGAAGAATGAAGAGTACATACCCCATATGACCAAACCTGGCAGAACACCACACATCTGTCAGGGAAGGTGTCTGAACAATGACAATTGGTGTCCTATTCTTCATGAAAAAAACAAAGGATATATATGTGGTGTAATGTTTTGCCTGTGACTGCCTTAAATCACATGATCAGTAGGTCAAGTGGGAGGTGTTGCGTTCACTATGTCACGGGTGTTCGTAATGTAACGCAGGATAATAGGTGGGAGGTTTCCACTTACCTGATTGAAGCATGGACCAGTCAAATCCCAAACAGGTGTGTTAATCCAGTAATGAATGAGCGCGGGCTATGAGTGGGAGCGAGTATTCATTTTGGCATGTTGTCTCGTCAGGAGAGATGCGCCACCGGTAAGCTGCTGTTTTTATCCATTGAGTTTGTTGTCTGTTGCGTTACTGCTGTGCTGCCGTTATATGTGCGCGGTTTGTATGATTGATAACTGTTACTTTGGTTACGCTGATAAAACCTTGTGTGCAATCTGATGTTAATATTGTCGGCTCGATAGTATCCGTGGCTATAAAAGGCAAATGTTTGAAATTGGAGCGTTTCACTGTCACACGAGTTACTTCCTGTTTGCGGTGCTGGATTGGGTAATGTAGTTGATCACTTTACATTTTGTAATGGATTACTATGCTCAGCGATGCCACTTAGAACTACACTCACTGTTTTTCACTTTGAGCCAACAGACTGAGAACGCTATTGGTTTAATGTGTAACATTGACATTGTATATTTGGTGTGTGTGAAGTTGTTGCATTTCTGTGTTAATATGCATGTGCTTAGTATTTAAACTAGATGGCTACACAAACTATATTATGATATTTATAAGATTAAATACTGACTATATTGAAATTTATATTTTATTATATTGTATATATTATATTATGTAATCTATATTTATATTTAGATTTTATGGTTATCAGTATTGTTTACATTATAACCTCTCTATTTCTCCAGGTTTATAACCTGCTGCTGATATTTGTGGACTAATCAACTGTAATTAAAAATGAAATGCTGTTTTATAACAAAGTTCGGGAGGAACAGTCGCAGTTCATTAACCTGATTAACACAAGTGGAGACCAATCAGTAATCAACTCATGACAAGGTATAAATGACAGCAGAACCTATCTCTGTTCATTGACCGTTTTCAGCATCCCGGTTCGCGCTGTCTGTCTTCTCATCACAGACCCGATTTTCCTTCCAGCAAGGAGATCCATACCGGGGATTTTTTCAGAAATGCTACTTTTTTCTGACACCATGATCATTAAACACGGCAGTTGAGCACCATCAAACGTCATCGCGACAGTTGCTCTTCTCGCCAAGCCACACGTCGTGGCCAATAGACCGTGCAAGCCGAGCTTACCTCGCTCGACACCACGCTCGATCCGATCAAGACCGGGCTCTCTTTGAGCGCTGGAATCGCAGCTCCAGCAGGCACCCAACCAGCCCCGCTCCTCAGTTCCTACTGCAGCAGCAGCAGGCCTCTCTCACTTCCCGCCGCGGCTCAGCCCTTCACCGCGGCTTTTCCGGCCGAGGCGCAGTTTGAGGCCGCCTCCTCTAGCGGCACAGACCGTGCATCATAAATTAATACATTTTCAGGTGAAGACGCTAAATACAGGTTTTCGGCTAGAAAGTAGTGCGGGAGCCGCGTGGAGATTCGATCACATACGCATGTGGAATTTCAGATCCAAATTGAGTCTCCGATGCGTACAAATATTTACACTTCCACGATTAGACCGTG
This sequence comes from Carassius auratus, assembly GCF_003368295.1. Classification (NCBI taxonomy): domain Eukaryota; kingdom Metazoa; phylum Chordata; class Actinopteri; order Cypriniformes; family Cyprinidae; genus Carassius; species Carassius auratus. The sequence continues at coordinate 4,547 of NW_020529309.1, forward strand.
GGCGAACGCCCGACCGGATGTGATGTATTCTAATCAGATCTATCGGTGCGAGGTCAGAATTACCTATATCTTGTTAACTATTATTAAATGTATTTAAATTATAAATATTAGAAATAAAAAGGGAAATAATATATTACAATATATCACAATAATCGTAAGGGGGACCCTGTTAATTTTTACAAGCAGCATCTGAAAACATATTTTCTCTCTGTTATCTCGGTCAGTGTCATGTACTTGTCGAGGTACGGCCACGGCGACTCACTCCTCGGGATTAACTGTTCTCCGACCTCATCCTATGCCATCATTTCATCAAATAATTTTTTGCGTGACTGGCCAAGGAGTGGCACCATCCGGAGCAGAAGGTGGCGGTAATGCATCATAAAGATGATTGGTTGCTATCCACCTTAAACGCGAACAAGAGCGTCACTACTGATCCAGGATCAGCGATATTAGCAGTTGTATTTCCCGATTTGAGTTTGAGCTTCAGAAATGCTTGCGAAATGTAGCTTGTGTGGAAGCTACCGCACTACTTGGTAAAAGTAGCTTCGCTACTGAAAAGCTATTCGATTCAGAAAGTAGCGAAGCTACGACCAAGCTACTGAGAAATGTAGTCAAACTAGCTTCGCTGCTTGTAGCGACGCTACTGCCCAACACTGATTATTAATTTTACCATGTTGGACACGTCAAGGTAACAGTTGCTGCACGACCAGTATGCGACAATCGTTTCCAAATGCCGTGTGCTGTGGAAAGGAGGCTTAAAGTTGTTAAATGAGGCTATGACGTAGTCATCATCCACACGGAAATGTCCAAAGATATTACCTGCCTTACCGTGCACGTTTAAACCTCACTGAGGTTTTACAGACATAAGTTTCATTCAATTATTCTGGCAGGACCAATTTATTTAGGGGCATATTTCACCATCTACTGGCGTGATCACTACCCTCGTTTTGCCGCAGGACAGCAGTGTGAGTAAAATTCTGTTGTCTTTCTAGGACTGTAATATGAAAAGCATGCAAGTAAATATCTTTAGAATTGCTTGGAAGTGAATAGCACATAACTGCAATTAATGTTATTGCCATAATCATGTCTTGGTATGTTTTACAGACATAATGATATTCATTGTATAATGACATTCATAGTTTTCAGAAGCCTCTGTTTCCACAGTCTATACTACAACGTGAAACCAGTGTTCCAAATGTATCCATTAGGACTAGTGACGTGTCGTCCATGAACGAATCGTTCTTTTGAACAAATCTTTTAGCTGAACGAATCTTTTAGGTGAACGAATCGCTCATGTTATCCACTGACTCATATTTCTCGTTCAATGAAGTTTCTCCCTCCATAGCAGCGCGGCGCTATAAGCAGCGCATGCGCAGCTCAGTGAACCGGGTAACAACCGTTTCATCCTGTCAAAGAATTACTCAACCTCGAGCCGATAGCCTTCGAGTATGAGGTGACAGAGTATGTGATTCGTTGAATGTAGTAACGAATACGCCCTTCAATGAACGAGTTTCATATGAGTCTGAACTAGATCTAGAGATCTTATCGTTCGTGAGTGAAATTACTGAACTGGCACACATGTCATTCGTGAACGAACTGAATGAACGGATACATGTCGTTCGTGAATGAAAATGAACTGGCACATAGCTTACCTTGTTCGTGAACGAAATTAGAGTAAACCGGGTTAGTCTGCTACTTAGCATGTCAATCTCGAAAATGCAAAGCGCAGTTATAGGTACAGTACTGTGCACATACGCTCGTTTTGATATTTAGCAACTCCACGTTTAATCCATAGACCGTAAAAGAAAGGTTTAATCCCCGATTTATGGATGTGAATTTATAATATACAAACTGTTTGACCAAACAATTAAAATGCTAATTAGGCAAGAAACCTTGTGCTTTGTTCATCTGAACAACTCAATTAGACTTTATATATTGTATGCGATTACACACACATTTTAATAAAGCCAGATCAGCTTTTGTAACAAGTGAACGCGTTCGTTGACTTAAGACATAATACACTCTTTTTTTTTCCGCCTGGTGGCACATTTTGCGTAAAACGAAGAAATCATCACTGGACGAATCTGAATGAATCATTTTGGTGAATGAACTGAAAATGAACGAATCTCTAGAAAGAATCATAATTTCCACCACTAATTAGTGCTGCAACGACGCGTCGACATCATCGTTTACGTCGACTACAAAATACATTGACGCGTGTGAAATGCGTGAACGCGTCACACTGTTTACATCTCGCATAATGGCATACTGCGAATAATAGAATGCAACTTTCTTCACAAACCGAGACCACTGTTATTAAAAGTATGAGAATACTTTAAACAGAGGACAAATAAAATGGCTCTTTGTTCCCTTTGCAAAACCGATATGGTGTACCACGGCAGCACAACTGCGATGAGCGAGCACCTCAGAGAAAACATCTAGGCGCTCTCCGGTGTCTCCATGCAGTTTAACTGGTTACCCTGTGATCTGGTGACCAACTTCCTGGTTCAGGTCTGATATTCTTGCGCTGCGGCATTCTGAAAAGTTGAGATATTTTCAACTCGATGCGGTGCGGACGCGCTGAAAAAAAAAAAAAAAAATAAATAAATAAATAAATAAATTATACATATATTATCTGCTCTGTTTTCCCCCGCATGTCCAGCGAGCACAAGTTTGTCAGCAGACGCAGTAAATATTTATTCGTTTCCACTGTCCGTCCAGCGAGCACCAGTCTCTCAGCGGACGCAGTAAATATTTATTCGTTTCCACTGTCCGTCCAGCGAGCACCAGTCTCTCAGCGGACGCAGTCAATATTTATCCGTTTCCACTGTCCGTCCAGCGAGCACCAGTCTCTCAGCGGACGCAGTAAATATTTATTAGTTTCCACTGCCCGTCCAGCGAGCACCAGTCTCTCAGCGGACGCAGTAAATATTTATTCGTTTCCACTGCCCGTCCAGCGAGCACCAGTCTCTCAGCGGACGCAGTCAATATTTATCCGTTTCCACTGCCCGTCCAGCGAGCACCAGTCTCTCAGCGGACGCAGTAAATATTCATTCGTTTCCACTGTCCGTCCAGCGAGCACCAGTCTCTCAGCGGACGCAGTAAATATTTATCCGTTTCCACTGCCCGTCCAGCGAGCACCAGTCTCTCAGCAGACGCAGCAAATATTTATCCGTTTCCACTGCCCGTCCAGCGAGCACCAGTCTCTCAGCGGACGCAGTCAATATTTATTCGTTTCCACTGTCCGTCCAGCGAGCACCAGTCTCTCAGCGGACGCAGCAAATATTTATTCGTTTCCACTGCCCGTCCAGCGAGCACCAGTCTCTCAGCGGACGCAGTAAATATTTATTCGTTTCCACTGTCCGTCCAGCGAGCACCAGTCTCTCAGCGGACGCAGCAAATATTTATTCGTTTCCACTGCCCGTCCAGCGAGCACCAGTCTCTCAGCGGACGCAGTAAATATTTATTCGTTTCCACTGCCCGTCCAGCGAGCACCAGTCTCTCAGCGGACGCAGTAAATATTTATTCGTTTCCACTGCCCATCCAGCGAGCACCAGTCTCTCAGCGGACGCAGTCAATATTTATCCGTTTCCACCGTCCGTCCAGCGAGCACCAGTCTCTCAGCGGACGCAGTAAATATTTATTCGTTTCCACTGCCCGTCCAGCGAGCACCAGTCTCTCAGCGGACGCAGCAAATATTTATTCGTTTCCACTGCCCGTCCAGCGAGCCTCAGTCTCTCAGCGGACGCAGTCAATATCTATTCGTTTCCACTGCCCGTCCAGCGAGCACCAGTCTCTCAGCGGACGCAGCAAATATTTATTCGTTTCCACTGTCCGTCCAGCGAGCACCAGTCTCGCAGCGGACGCAGTAAATATTTATCCGTTTCCACTGTCCGTCCAGCGAGCACCAGTCTCTCAGCGGACGCAGTAAATATCTATTTTCATTATTATTTTTCTTTCCTCTGACTGTCCAGCTAGCCTCAGTCTCCCAGCGGACGCAGAAAATACCTATGTCTCTATCAGTCCGCGAGCACTAGTCTCACAGCGGACTCAATAACATCTATTTTTCCTCTGTTTGTCCAGTGGGCCTCAGTCTCCTAACCTGGTAATACCAGACTCTGTCTACGAAGCAAAGTGAAGTAGCAGAGTCTGCAATGGCATAATAGAGAAGTGTTTTCTCTCTCGCTAGGGGGCACTTGTCTGAAGTTTAAAATCATTGGTTACCCGTAAGCCAATCAGATACGTTTAGTTATGACGTATGTTATGCGCCTGTACAGCCGCATCGAAGCACAGACATCATGCATCGAACTCAAATCTATGATTGAACTTCCACTGTAAATCTGTTGTTAAACACTCTTCTTGTTCTGGCTTCAGTTTGAAAAAGAGTTGAATGTTCTCCATAACAAAGCGAATTGCATCCCGTGTCTCGTTTCCCATTTCCGCGGTCGTTTCAGTTTTCGATTTCTCTAACCTACAATTTAAAACTCTGTGCTTAGCATCTACGTCACGGCTCTCAGCCCGCCCTCTGCTCGTTGATTGGCCCGGCTGTTTCCAGACCGGTGGCAAACCGAAAGCTCTGACGCTGTATCAGACTGAGTACAGAAGCGAAATAAAATTGAGCGGAAGTAGGAAGTCTGTCGTAGTCAGGCTATCAGTCTCCCAGCGGACACCGTAAATACCTATTTTTCCTCTGCCTGTCCAGCGAGCACTAGTCTCTCAGCGGACGCAGTATGCATCCATCTCTTCCTGTTCTTTGTCCAGCAAGCCCAGTCTTCCAGCGGACGCAGGGACATAATTCGTCTCCCATATCTGTCCAGCGAGCCTCAGTCTCCCAGCGGACGCAGTAATATCTATTGGTTTCCCCTGCCTGTCCAGCGAGCACTAGTCTCCCAGCGGACACAGAAATATCTATTGGTGTCCCATGTCTGTCCAGCGAGCGCTAGTCTCTCAGCGGACGCAGTAAATACCTATTCATTTCCTCTACCCGTCCAGCGAGCCTCAGTCTCCCAGTGGACGCAGGAATATAATTTGTTTCCTCTATCTGTCCAGCGAGCCTCAGCCTCCCAGAGGACACATTACGCATCTAGTCAATATATCATTACACCTCGCAGGCAGACGGTGGAGCTTGTCTTCCCGACATCGTAACCGCTTCTTCCTCAACTATTAACCAACAGGACCTGCCTGCTCCTCTACTTCTGCCAGAGGCATTGCGAGATCTCCTGGTCAACGACCATACTTCTAAAAACGTCAGCCCGCCAAATCTCTGCGTTTTGGGGGGTTCGTAGTCCGGCGGCTGTCCTTTTGCTCTCTTGTTTTGGGGGGAGTACTCTGGGTTCGGGCCACTTCCCGAGCTCGGAGCCCTCCACCCGGACAGCACGCCAAATACGCATAAACTTACGGTATTAATATACGTAGATGTGAACTCGTGAAATGCTGTTTTATAACAAAGTTCGGGAGGAACAGTCGCAGTTCATTAACCTGATTAACACAAGTGGAGACCAATCAGTAATCAACTCATGACAAGGTATAAATGACAGCAGAACCTATCTCTGTTCATTGACCGTTTTCAGCATCCCTCCTCCACCCCATTTCTCCTCACTTATAGATCCATCTACTCTTACCACAACCGGGGGGAGTACTCTGGGTTCGGGCCACTTCCCGAGCTCGGAGCCCTCCACCCGGACAGCACGCCAAATACGCATAAACTTACGGTATTAATATACGTAGATGTGAACTCGTGAACCAAGAATAAATAAAATCCACTACGAGTTGTAACAACGTGTCCTCTCCTGACGCACCGTTCGGTGGGGATATTCTTAAAGAACCGAACAATAATTTTGCCAAAAAATAGAGTCAATGCCGATCTCTGAATATTTGCAGGTTTGGGCCTGGTTAGTACATGGATGGGAGACTGCCTGGGAATACCAGGTGCTTTAAGCTTTTGGGTTTTCTTTCCTACTTATATAATGTACTGGCGATAAGATTGGCTGTTCTTTAAATAGCCCTCTCTTCAATCAATCAATCAATCAATCACCTTTATTTATATAGTGCTTTAAACAAAATACATTGCGTCAAAGCACTGAACAACATTCATTTGGAAAACAGTGTCTCAATAATGCAAAATGATAGTTAAAGGCAGTTCATCATTGAATTCAGCTATGTCATCTCTGTTCAGTTGAAATAGTGTCTGTTTTTATTTGCAATCAAGTCAATGATATCGCTGTAGATGAAGTGACCCCAACTAAGCAAGCCAGAGGCGACAGCGGAAAGGAACCGAAACTCCATCGGTGACAGAATGGAGAAAAAAACCTTGGGAGAAACCAGGCTCAGTTGGGGGGGTCAGTTCTCCTCTGACCAGACGAAAACCAGTAGTTCAATTCCAGGCTGCAGCAAAGTCAGATTGTGCAGAAGAATCATCTGTTTCCTGTGGTCTTGTCCTGGTGCTCCTCTGAGACAAGGTCTTTACAGGGGATCTGTATCTGGGGCTCTAGTTGTCCTGGTCTCCGCTGTCTTTCAGGGCAGTAGAGGTCCTTTCTAGGTGCTGATCCACCATCTGGTCTGGATACGTACTGGATCCGGGTGACTGCAGTGACCCTCTGATCTGGACACAGACTGGATCTCGTGGCCACGGTGACCTCGGAACAAGAGAGAAACAGACAAATATTAGCGTAGATGCCATTCTTCTAATGATGTAGAAAGTACGGTGTTATGTGAAGTGTTTCCGGTTCCGGTTTACCTAATTAATGCAGCCTAAAAATCCTTTAACGGATTTGGATATTAAAAGCATATTAGTATGTTATGTGTATGCCAGGTTAAAGAGATGGGTCTTTAATCTAGATTTAAACTGCAAGAGTGTGTCTGCCTCCCGAACAATGTTAGGTAGGTTATTCCAGAGTTTAGGCGCCAAATAGGAAAAGGATCTGCCGCCCGCAGTTGATTTTGATATTCTAGGTATTATCAAATTGCCTGAGTTTTGAGAACGTAGCGGACGTAGAGGAGTATAATGTAAAAGGAGCTCATTCAAATACCGAGGTGCTAAACCATTCAGGGCTTTATAAGTAATAAGCAATATTTTAAAATCTATACGATGTTTGATAGGGAGCCAGTGCAGTGTGGACAGGACCGGGCTAATATGGTCATACTTCCTGGTTCTAGTTAGAACTCTTGCTGCTGCATTTTGGACTAGCTGTAGTTTGTTTACCAAGCGTGCAGAACAACCACCCTATAAAGCATTACAATAGTCTAACCTTGAAGTCATAAATGCATGGATTAACATTTCTGCATTTGACATTGAGAGCATAGGCCGTAATTTAGATATATATTTGAGATGGAAAAATGCAGTTTTACAAATGCTAGAAACGTGTCTTTCTAAGGAAAGATTGCGATCAAGTAGCACACCTAGGTTCCTAACTGATGACGAAGAATTGACAGAGCAACCATCAAGTCTTAGACAGTGTTCTAGGTTATTACAAGCAGAGTTTTTAGGCCCTATGATTAACACCTCTGTTTTTTTCTGAATTTAGCAGTAAGAAATTACTCGTCATCCAATTTTTTATATCGACTATGCATTCCATTAGTTTTTCAAATTGGTGTGTTTCACCAGGCTGTGAGGAAATATAGAGCTGCGTATCATCAGCATAACAGTGAAAGCTAACACCATGTTTCCTGATGATATCTCCCAAGGGTAACATATAAAGCGTGAAGAGTAGCGGCCCTAGTACTGAGCCTTGAGGTACTCCATACTGCACTTGTGATCGATATGATACATCTTCATTCACTGCTACGAACTGATGGCGGTCATATAAGTACGATTTAAACCATGCTAATGCACTTCCACTGATGCCAACAAAGTGTTCAAGTCTATGCAAAAGAATGTTGTGGTCAATTGTGTCAAACGCAGCACTAAGATCCAATAAAACTAATAGAGAGATACACCCACGATCAGATGATAAGA
>NW_020529309.1:17500-22500 GCF_003368295.1 Carassius auratus
TGGAAATAACCAAGGTACGATGGACAAATTTCTTGAGAGAAAATATCTAAAGGAGGCTACAGTGATTGTGAACGTAGAGAATGTGATCGAGGTGAGAGCAGAGGATATCATCAAGGCTGTATCAAAACAATGTGGACACGGGAAAATCCTGGCACTAAGGCCAAGACAAGGAAAAGAATATGAATTAACAATGGAGAAAGAAGAAACATGTGACAAACTGATTGATGGACTGATGATAAAAGGAGTGAAATGTGAGGTAAAAAATTTGCAAAACAGAGATTATGTTGTTTCCTTCATGCACCTGCCCGTCTATATTGATGACAAAGAAATTATAGGTAAATTGGAAGGATGGGGAGTTAATCCCATTTCACAGATAAAAAGAAGATGTTACCCGGGCACTGACATAGAAGACGGAACAAGGTTCCTAAAAGTGAGATTCCCCAAAGATGTCGCATCTTTGCCATATAGCACAAAGCTGGAAACAGCAGAAGGGCAGCAGTATTTTAGGGTGATGCACAGCCATCAGGTGAAGACCTCTAGGCTGTGCATGAGCCCTGGACACCTGCTGAAAGACTGCCCAGATTTTAAGTGCCGGAAGTGCGAGGAGAGGGGACATTTTGCAAGAGATTGCAATGCTGTCAGATGCCCAGGGTGTCAAGACGTTTTAAATAAATATGAATGTTGGATGGAAAGAGGAAGGAGGTATGGAACTTCAGTTGGACGGACAGGTGCATGAAGGAAACAGCGAGGTGGAAAGAGAAACTGATGAAGGACAAGAGGAAGGCGGATTGCAACAAGAAGAAACAGAAGGAGGAGCGAGCAACAGAGAGGAAGAAGGAGAAAAAGTAAATGATGTAGACGAGGAGCATACAACAGAACAGGACACCCAATGGACGGAAATGGAAATATCGGACAGTTTTAAAAATCTTTTAGATGGCATGGACGGAGATGGACATAGAATGGATGATCAAAACAAAGAAATGGACAGTGGAGAAGAAACGAGGATGGATAACATGGAAAAAGACAGAGAGGAGAGAGGACAAATAAGAAGGCGAACATTAAAGGTAAAACCAAATGTGGAAAATGCTAGAAAAAAGATAATGACAATGGGCGGAGTGAAAATTGTAAACAGATATGAAGTGTTAAGTGGGTTGGAGGGAGAAGATGGAAAGTAATGTTTGTTATGTATTTATTTTTCTTTTTAATGGTTTTAAGTTGTGTTACTTTTAATGCAAGGGGACTGATGGACATGGGTAAATTTGAAAAAGTGAAGGAAAAATGCCAAGGTGAAGATGTTATTGTTTTACAAGAAACAAAATGGAAAGAGAGTGTGATGGAGGACTATAAAAAGAAATGGGAAGGGGATATTTTATATTAGATGTTTTTAATTCAAGTAGGGTAGTGTATAAAGATAAGATGGGGAAATGTATGGTGGTTGAAGTAAATTGTGAAGGACGTGAACTGATTTTAGTCAATGTACATGCACCAACAGAGGAGAAGGAAAAGAAAGATTTTTTTTATGTTTTAAGAAATATCATAAACAAGTATACGGAAATAATAATGGTAGGGGATTTTAACACAGTTTTTAGTAAACAAGACATGGCAGAAGGAATGGTTTTTAAAAATGACAAGGGGAGAAAAGAATTAAAAGCATTAATGGGAGAAAAAGATATCATCGATGTGTGGAGAGAAAGAAATGAAAAGATAAAAGAATTTTCAAGGAGGCAAATAGTGGGGCAGTTTGTGTGTGAAACAAGAATAGACTTTATTTTATGTACAAGAAATGTGGAGAATTTTATAAAAAAGATTAAGTATGAAGTTTTAGTGATCACAAGTTTTTATTTTTTAAAGTAGACTGGAGTAAAGTGCAAAGAGGGCCGGGAGTCTGGATTTTAAATACAGAGGTTTTAAAGAATGAAGATTATGTTTTAAGTATAAAGGAGATAATTGAAAAGGAAAAAGAAAATGAAATGTATAGTGAGGATAAGCGAATGTGGTGGGAGAACGTGAAATATCTGGTAAAAAAGTTTACAATAACATATTGCAAATTAATTAATAAATGTAAGAAAAATAAGGAAAGAGAGCTAAGACAAAACTTAAATGAGGAACTGGATAAGGCAGAAAAAAGCATAGAGAAAATAAAAGAAATAGAAGGTAGACTGAAGGAAATGGAAGAGGAGAAATATGAAGCTGCAAGATTAAGAAGCAAAGCAAAATATACAGTGGAGGGGGAGAAGTGCACAAAATTTTTCTTTGATCTAGAGAAAAGAAAAGGGAAAGCAGACATGATTAAAGAAATAAGGGGCAAAAATGGGAGAATAGTAGAAGAAAATGCAGACATTTTAGAGGAAATAAAATCATATTATGAGAACTTATTCTGTACAGAGGGGGTAAAAGAAGGAGAAAAAGTGGAATTACTGAAGCAAATAAAAGCCAGAGTAGGAGAAGTGGATAAACAAGAGTGTGATGATGAAGTAAGAGAAGAAGAAATAAAAAGAGCAATAATTGGGTTAAACAAGAGGAAAAGTCCAGGGATAGATGGGTTGGGGAGTGAGTTTTACATTGTTTTTAAATATGTTTTAACAACTATCTTAAAAGAAGTATTTGACGAGATTTTTAGGAAAGGTGAGATGAACGAAAGGATGGGAATGGGATTAATGAAGCTGATATATAAAAGGAAAGGAGACAAAGTGGAGTTAAAGAATTATAGGCCTATAACAATGCTTAACACAGATTTAAAGATTTTATCAAAAATTTTAGCTAACAGATTAAAAGAAGTGATGCCCACAATAATTCAAACAAACCAAGCTTACAGTATTAAAGGAAGAGACATTGCAGATACAACAATGAGCATAAAAGATACCATAAGATATATTAATGAAAAGAAGAAAGATGGTTTTATAATCAGTTTGGACTTTGAGAAGGCTTTTGACAGGGTAGAGCATGATTTTTTATTTGGGGTTTTGAATACTTTTGGTTTTGGACGGAATTTTATTAAATGGGTTAAGATTTTATATAAAGGTGCTGTAACGAGAGTTAAATGTAATGGGTTTTTAACAGAGTGTTTTAAATTAACAAGATCAATTAGACAGGGCTGCCCGTTGTCGGCACTTTTATATGCTTTAGTTGCGGAACCACTTAGGTTAATGGTAGAACAGGAAGGGAGAATAAAAGGAATAGGCATAGAGGGAGGAGAGAATAAAATATTTCAATATGCTGATGATACTACGCTATTGCTGCAAGATTTGTTGAGTGTAAGGGAAGCGATGAAAATAGTACAATCATTTTGCAGGGGATCTGGGGCTAAAGTGAATGAGGATAAAACGGTATACATGAGATTTGGGCGAAGTGAGGTTTTAACTGGGCACTTTAATTTTAAGGAAATGAATGAAATAAAGATTTTAGGTGTTTTAATGGGGAGGGATGAAACCAAAGCAGAAGGAATTATGTGGGAGGAGATGTTAGGAGGGATCGAGAGAAGGTTGAATTTTTGGAGATTAATGTCCTTAACTTTGAAGGGGAGGGTTTTAATTTTGAATGTTTTAATGGTTTCTAAGTTATGGCATATTTTATATGTGTCTTCAATGCCGTTGTGGACAGAAAAAAGGCTGAAAAAATGTTTTTTAGATTTTTTATGGGAAGGAAAGCCACCGAGAATTGCATATAACACTTTAATAGGAGCAATGGGGAAGTGGGGGCTAGGGCTAATGGACGTGGAGCAAAGAAAGAACAGTTTAAGGGTGAAAATCATGAGCAAATATCTAGACGAAGGAAATAAAGCAGCATGGAAAAGAACAATGGGGCATTTTTTAAACAAGTGTAGTCATTTTAATCTGGGGGACAACATTTTATGGATGAAAACAAAAAATTGGATGACGGAGGGGATGCCAGAATTTTATAGAGAACTGATGGGAGCATGGGGAAAATTTTTAGATAATGTGCATTTTAAGCCACAAGGTAGAGAGAACATTTTAAATCAGCCTTTATTCGAAGCAGGTTTTTTTTTAAGAAGTGGTGGGATGTGGGAATCATGAAAGTCAGAGATGCTTTATATGAATTCAAAGAGGGGTTTTCACCAGTTCAATACATTGTGGATGTGATGGAGGAGGCAAAGGAGGATTATACCAGACAAGAGATTACAAACAAATATGATTTAATTAAGAATGCTATACCTAAAGAATGGATAAAGAGAATTGAAAATATGGAAGAAGAAGATCAAGGAAAAGATGTGTATGTAAATCTGGGGGGAAATTGTGTGCTTTTAAAGAATGTAAAGTGAAAATGTTTTATTGTTTTTTTAGAGATGTGGTTTTCAAGAAACCTGTTGTAAATGAATATTGGCTACAGATGTTCAATGATGTAACAGAAGAAAAAATATGGGGGAATATAAAGGGGAAAATTGTACAGACTAAACTGGAGAATATGGAATATTTTATCAGAAACAAAGCAGTGTTCACAGACGTAATTTTAAGCAAAATTGGGATGGAGGAAAGTGCAATATGTAAAGTTTGCCAAGATGCTGATGAAGGGTTTTTACACTTGTTTTTATATTGTGATAAGCTGAAAGATTTTAATGAGAGGTGTAAAAGCATGATTTTAAGTTTGAGAGGAGAGGGAAATGGGAACTTTGAGTGGGAAAAGGTGTTAATGTTGGGCATTAATGAGAAATGTAAACATGAGAAGCTGATAAATTTACTTGTGATGCTGATGAAAAGTGCGATTTGGGAAAGAAGAGTGGTGGTGAAAAAGGAAAATGTTTTAATTGATGTATGGAATGTGTTCAGGAGAAAAGTTGAAAATTATGTTGAATGTCTGTTTTATTATTTTAAGTTGGAGGAATCGATTGATGTCTTTTATAATATTTTTACTCAGGAGGTGTTAAAGGTTTTCAAAGAGCTGGGGATTGAATTGTCATTTTTAAAAGATTAAAATATTTAATGACTTCTTTTTAAATGTATGTAAGATGTCTGTCAATTCAAATTAGGAGTTTTGTATGTCAA
>NW_020529309.1:25000-32500 GCF_003368295.1 Carassius auratus
CAACCTGGCTATGCCCGATAGTGGTACAGTCCAGGAAGTGAGTAGCTGAAAGAGCAAACAGAGAATCTTTACATCTAAAACAGTATTTAAATTCGTTTTTATTTTTGAAATAACCTTTGTTTTCAAAAGTTAAAGTTTACTTTGTGTCTAAAGTGTTCCCCCAGCAGCCTTTGCTGTTTGGGGGACCATCAAATACAGTTTTATTTCTGTGATGGAAATAGAAAGCATGGCAGCAAACAAAGAACTCAAAATGAAAGACGGACAAGCAATCAATGGACAAAGCATGGATAATGACAGCGGAAAAGGACATCAATCTTCCATGAATGCAAGCGAGGAAAGGAGGAATATCAGAAAAGAGGTATGTGGAGAACACCATGAGAAATATTCCAAAGAGTTGACTGTGGAAGTTGAAGTGGCAGGAACAGAAAAAATCTCTATGATGGACTTATTAAGAGGTGTAAAGAAGGAGTGTGGAGAAGTGGTGGGATGCAGAGTGAGAGGAGAAAGGTCATACGAACTTACAATGAAGGATGATATGGCAAAGAGTAAACTGATGGACGGTGTTAGAGTAAAAGGAGCAATGGTGCACGCCAGAGACATTGTGAACAATGAAATGGTAGTGTCATTTATTAACCTGCCGGTTTATTTGGAAGATCAGAAGATTTTTGCAAAGCTGGAAGAATGGGGAGTTAAACCACTGTCCGTCATTAAGCGCCGGGTATGGCCAGGAACTGATATTTTAGATGGAACGAGATTTTTAAAAGTCCGGTTCACTGATGAAGTTCGCTCACTCCCGTATTCAACCAGGTTTGAAACATTAAGAGGCACAGAGTACTTTCGTGTCATACACGACAGGCAGGTGCGTGTATGCAGGTTGTGCATTAAAACAGGACATTTATTTCGAGAATGCCCAGAGTTTAAATGTTTTTCATGTGGCAAGGTAGGCCACTATGCAAGGGAGTGTGGAGAGCAAACAGAGAGAGTAATAGAGGAGGAGGGTGAGCAAAGTGAAGACTATGAGAGGAGGGAAGACGATCAAACAGAGAAGCAAAGCACAGTGAGCGAGGATGACATGGAGGTTACAAAATATGGAGGAGAAAGTGGTAATGGACAGGATGGAGCTGTAAGGGGACAGAGAGTTGGAACAGCTGGTGAGGAGGCCGATGATGGAGAAAGGAGGGAGGAGGAGGAAGAAGAGGAGGAGAAGCAAGATGAACAAGACGAAGAGGAGGAAGAGTATGAAGAGGATGTAAAGCTACTGGGAACTAAACAAGAGAAAAAAGTAGAGCAACAAGCAGTACCTCAAAGGAAAGAAAGTAAGATTCCTCAACGAATGCAGACAACACTACAAAAACTGACTGTCAAAAGAAAGGTGGAGAGAGATAAGGACAGAATTGAACTGATAAAAGAACAACGCTCTGGTACATGAATTCTATAAGGGCATTATATGTTTTGGGTTAAAAAAGAAATATATATATATATATAATTTTTTCTTTGGTTTGCTGGCATGGTTTCTGTAACTTCAGTAAATGCAAATGGGTTAAGGAATATTAACAAGTTGAAGGAATTAAATTTACGTATAGGAGTGATATAATTTGTATTCAAGAAACAAATTGGGATGATGAAAAAGTGAGAGAAGTAAAGGATTTATGGAAGGGAGATATATACTTTAATAATGGTGCAAAAAATGCAAGGGGTGTAGCGATAATGATTAAAAAAGATAGGATTGAAAATGTAAGGCAGGTGTACAGAGATCAGAATTTTAGTTATAGAATTTAAATTCAGAGGTATTGAATTCAGATTAATTAATATATATGTTCCCAACGTGGAAAATGATAAGAGATGTTGTATTGAGGAGCTAAGGGATCTAATTGTTGGAAGGTGCATAATAGTAGGCGACTTTAACATTATATGTAGTAGATTGGATGTTGGGAAAGGAGGGAGTTTCAGGTGGGAAAAATCAAGATTAATGTTAATGGAAGTAATGAGGGATAAGGGATTACTTGATGTATGGAGACATGAGAATCCGGAGAAGAGAGAGTTCACAAGGAGGCAGATGAGAGAAGGGATATTAAAGCAGAGTAGGATTGATTTAGTGATAGTGCAGGGAGATACCATAAGTTACATTGATGAAATAAGACATCAGCAGAATAACTTTAGTGATCATGATGGGGTTAGGTTTAGGATCAAAGTCGGAAGGAGAGAGGTGGGTGGAGGGATGTGGATACTAAATGCAGTGTATATTGAAGAAGAGGAGTATAAACAACAGATGAAAGTGTTACTACTTCAGGAAAATCAGTGGTTGGAGGAATGCTTGGAGGAAGATGAATTTAATAATGACATTGGTAAGAGATGGGAGGAGGTAAAAAATAAAATTAAAGCTTTAAGCATAAGGTATAGTAAGAAAAGAAAAGAGAGGATGATGAAAGAGGAAAGGGAGCTTAGAGAGCAAGTGAGGATAGAACTCAGCAGAGTAGATGATGAAGAAGGATATTGCATGGAAAAGTATATAGAAGCAAATATGAGGTTAGAGAGATATGAGAAAGAAAAATGCAAAGGAGCAATTTTAAGGAGTAAGGCGAAATATGCACTGGAAGGAGAAAAGTGCACAGGGTATTTCCTGGGTTTAGAAAAAAGAAGGCAAGGTAAGACATATATCCATGAAATATATTCAAAAAAGAGAGAGATAATAACAGACTATGTAGATATATTGGAGAGGGTGCAAGAGTTTTATGGTGAGTTGTATATGAGAGGATGTGTGGATGAGGCAAGTATAGAGGACGTATTGAAGTGTGTAGAGAGGGAGCTAGGGGAAGAAGAAAAGGGATGGTGTGATAGAGAGATAGAGGAAGAAGAGGTTATAGCTGCAATAGAAGGTTTAAGAAGTGGGAAAAGCCCAGGAAGTGATGGGATAGGGACAGAATGGTACAAATTATATAAAAATGATGTAGCACCAATTTTAGTGGAAGTATATAAAGGAATGGAGAGAACAGAAATAAAACAGAGTAAAATGGTAGAGGGAGTGATAACACTAGTTTTTAAGAAGGGGAATAAATTAGATTTAGAAAATTATAGGCCGATTAGCTTGTTAAACACAGACTACAAAATACTCACCAAAGTTTTGGCAAACAGGATGAAAAGAGTAATCGGAGATATTATTTAGCCAACACAAAGCTACAGCATTCCTGGAAGAGATATAGCAGATACAATTGGAACAATCAGAGATGTGATTGAGTATATGAAGAGGGATGGGAAGGGTGGGATAGTTTTGGGGATAGACTGGAACAAGGCCTTTGATAGGGTCGAACACAAGTTTTTATTTAAGGTCTTGGAAAAGTTTGGTTTTGGGGAGAGAATGGTAGGATGGGTGAGGAGATTGTATGGAAGTGCAAGAAGCTGTGTAAAGGTGAACGGAATATTGACAGATACATTTGATGTGGGAAGGTCAGTGCGGCAAGGCTGCCCGCTATCCGCTTTGTTATACGCCCTTTCTGTTGAACCTTTGGCATCATTAATTAAGAGAGACAAGAGAATAAGAGGAATTGAGTTGCCATATGGAGGGAAGTGTATAATTAACCAGTATGCCGATGACACAACAGTGACAGTAAAGGAAATAAGCAGTGTGGGAAAGGTTTTAGAGTTGGTGGAAAAATATGGAAAGGCATCAGGGGAGAAAATAAATAGAGAAAAATCTGAAATAATGTATATAGGAGAAGTAGAAAGATCTGATGTAGGTGTGAGGGTTGAGGAAAAGTACATGAAAGTGTTGGGTGTATATTTAGGGGTAGATTCAAAGGAGGCAAGGGATATAACATGGGCTGGAGTGATAAATAAGATAAGAACAGTTTGTATTGCATGGAAAGGAAGAAAATTAAGGATAAAAGGGAAAATAATTGTGGTTAATAATCTTATGCTGTCGGTATGTGTATATGTAATGAGTGTAATTGAAATGCCTGAGTGGGTGATGAATGAGTTAAATAAAATTGTACATGATTTTATATGGGAAGGGAAGGGAGTGAAAATTGCACAAAAAACATTAGTGGCGAGGAAACAGGAAGGTGGACTAAAGCTGATTGATTTAGAAACAAAAAAGTTGGCAATAAGAATAAAAACTGTTAAAAAATATATGGAAGGAAGATGGGAGTTTGGTTGGAGAGAATTTTTAAAGAAATATATTGATGATGTTGGAAGAATGGGAGAGTATGGGTGGTATATGGGCTTTAAGCAGTCAATGACTGTGGGAATGCCAGACATATACAGGGAGGTGATGGAGGCATGGAGGCAATTCCTGCCAAAAGTAGAATATGATTGCACAGAGGTGCACACATTTATAAATTTGCCATTGTTTTTAAATGATAAATTTAAACACAACAATAAAACATTGTATGAGCCCAAATTCTTAGAAGCCGGAATAAGGCAAGTGAAAGATATTATATATGAAGTTATTCCAGGTTTTCTTAGAAATAACTGTATATATGACTCAGTGTGTGAGTTGGATGGCATGGAGAGCAGAGTAAAGGTGGAAAATATATATGAAAGAATTAAAGCAAGTCTACCATCGAAATGGGTGAATGTTATAGAAAAAAGTTGTGTAAAGAAAAAACAACAGGATTTGCCTGAGATGTACATAATGAAAGACGGGGAAAAATATAATATAAAAAGCATTAGCGTAAAGAAAGTCTATGACCTGTTTATAATGGATCAAATAAAAGTGCCAGCATCTGAAAAAGTATGGAGTAGGGTGTTTGAAGACTTGGATGTAAAGAAAATATGGTCAAATATGGACATAAAATACAATACTATAGAATGTGAAAATAATGACTTCTTAATAAGACACAATAGAATCTATACAAATGTAGTACTAAACAAAAAAAATAATGCTAATAATGTGATGTGTGATGTATGTAACAAGGAACATGAGACTTTTTTGCATTATTTTTTGCAATGTGATGAATTAAAATATTTTTTTGTTTTCTTAAAATGTCTATTAAAAATAATTGTTTTGAGGATGTGAATTTGGAGGAGGGATGGGGAAAAATATTTTTATTTGGAGTGTTTCAGAAGACGACAGCAATAGACTTTTGGTTTATCAATTATGTTCTAAGCCACGCCAGATTAGCTGTTGTACTTAGACGGAATTATGCACACTTTGAAGGGAGAAAAGTCAAAATAAAAGATTTGTTCAAAGCAATAATGACAAGAGATATTGAAATGTGCTATAAATATGGGGGAGATGATGTGAAGGAATTCTTTGTAACTGGAAACAAATTCATAAAAGAAGGAGAGAGAAAAGAGGTTTTGTATAACTGGTAAAAATTATGTTCTGAAGGTAAAAAAAAAAAAAAAAAAAAAAAAAAAAGAAATGTTTATGTTGTTTAATGTGAACAATTGAAATTGAACTGTAAGTTTGTGAATTTCCTGGTTAGTACTTGGATGGGAGCCCGCCTGGGTATACCAGGTGCTGTAAGCTTTTTGGACATTTTTCACTTAGTTTATAATAATTTTGCCAAAAAATAGAGTCAATGCCCGATCTCTGAATATTAGCAGGTTTGCGCCTGGTTAGTACATGGATGGGAGACTGCCTGGGAATACCAGGTGCTTTAATCTTTTTGGAAAATTTCACGAATTATATAATAATCTTTCATTAAAAAAAAAAAAAAATATATATATATATATATATATATATATATATATAATACCAGGTGCTTTAAGCTTTTGGGTTTTCATTCCTACTTATATAATGTACTGGCGATAAGATTGGCTGGTCTTTAAATAGCCCTCTCTTTGCAGCAGACTTCGCTTACGGCCATACCATCCTGGCTATGCCCGATCTCGTCTGATCTCGGAAGCTAAGCAGGTTTGGGCCTGGCTAGTACTTGGATGGGAGACTGCCTGGGAATAACAGGTGCTGTAAGCTTTTTGGAAATTTTTCACTTAGTATATAATAATTTTGCCAAAAAATAGAGTCAATGCCCGATCTCTGAATATTTGCAGGTTTGGGCCTGGTTAGTACATGGATGGGAGACTGCCTGGGAATACCAAGTGCTTTAATCTTTTTGGAAAAAATTTCACGAATTATATAATAATCTTTCATTAAAAAAAAAAAAAAAAAAAAAAAAAAGAGTCAATGCCCGATCTCTGAATCTTAGCAGGTTTAGGTCTGGTTAGTACTTTGATGAGAGACTGCCTAGGAATACCAGGTGCTTTAAGCTTTTGGGCTTTCTTTCCTACTTATATAATGTACTGGCGATACGATTGGCTGGTCTTTAAATAGCCCTCTCTTTGCAGCAGACTTCGCTTACGGCCATACCAACCTGGCTATGCCCGATCTCGTCTGATCTCGGAAGCTAAGCAGGTTTGGGCCTGGTTAGCACTTGGATGGGAGACCGCCTGGGAATACCAGGTGCTGTAAGCTTTTTGGACATTTTTCACTTAGTTTATAATAATTTTGCCAAAAAATAGAGTCAATGCCCGATCTCTGAATCTTAGCAGGTTTAGGTCTGGTTAGTACTTTTATGAGAGACTGCCTAGAAATACCAGGTGCTTTAAGCTTTTGGGTTTTCTTTCCTACTTATATAATGTATTGGCGATAAGATTGGCTGTTCTTTAAATAGCCCTCTCTTTGCAGCAGACTTCGCTTACGGCCATACCAACCTGGCTATGCCCGATCTCGTCTGATCTCGGAAGCTAAGCAGGTTTGGGACTGGTTAGTACTTGGATGGGAGACCGCCTGGGAATACCAGGTGCTGTAAGCTTTTTGGAAATGTTTCACTTAGTATATAATAATTTTGCCAAAAAATAGAGTCAATGCCCGATCTCTGAATATTAGCAGGTTTGCGCCTGGTTAGTACATGGATGGGAGACTGCCTGGGAATACCAGGTGCTTTAATCTTTTTGGAAAATTTCACGAATTATATAATAATCTTTCATTAAAAAAAAAAAAAAAAAAAAATATATATATATATATATATATATATATATATATATATATTGTGACGAGTCAGCTGCCTCCTCCCTGATTGTCACCGGCACCCCGTCCTAAATCGCCGCCCTTCACCAGGCTCCCGACTGGAGTGGGTGTGTGAGAGGAGGGGCGCTGGACGAGTCAGGGCTGGCGGCGTGTGATGGGGCACACCTGAAGGAAGTGGAGCCTCATTACCGCCGCTGTTTAAAAGCCCAACGCGCCTCTCCTCAGGAGACCGGTCTCTTCCCCGTGCATGCACGCTGGTGTCCTCGTGGGTCCAGGAAGGGTGCGTTGAGGGACTCCCGCGCCACAAGAGACGTGAGCAGCCGGACCCGCGATCCGGAGGAGAACCGCACCCGTTTACACGGCCGACGGGCCAGGATGCCGGGCCGTCCATCCCCTACCAGCGCCGCGGCCGACGAGTGAGATGCGGCCGCTAGAGGAAGCCGCCGCCCCTCGCGCCCCGGACCGAGGAGGGGAGCGCGTGCGGCCGCCGGACTCCGCCCCTTACCTGGACCCTTCCTCCATGAACACTG
>NW_020529310.1:0-2500 GCF_003368295.1 Carassius auratus
GGCCCAGCGTGGCCTACCCTCCTGGGCATGAGAGTGAGTGGCGCCCCCTAGTCTGGTTCTCTGTAAATTTGAAGGTTGAGCTCCAGGGCTTTTTCGATCGACCGAGGCCCAGCGTGACCTCACCGTCCTGGGCATGGGGGTGAGATGGCGCCCCCTACTCCGTTCTCATTAACCGTGGAGGCTGAGCTCCAGGGGCTTTTTCGAGCGACCCAGGCCCAACGAGGCCTCACCCTCTCGGGCATGGGGGTGAGATGGCGCCCCCTACTCCGGTTCTCATTAACCGTGGAGGCTGAGCTCCAGGGGCTTTTTCGAGCGACCCAGGCCCAACGAGGCCTCACCCTCTCGGGCATGGGGGTGAGATGGCGCCCCCTACTCCGGTTCTCATTAACCGTGGAGGCTGAGCTCCAGGGGCTTTTTCGAGCGACCCAGGCCCAACGAGGCCTCACCCTCTCGGGCATGGGGGTGAGATGGCGCCCCCTACTCCGGTTCTCATTAACCGTGGAGGCTGAGCTCCAGGGGCTTTTTCGAGCGACCCAGGCCCAACGAGGCCTCACCCTCTCGGGCATGGGGGTGAGATGGCGCCCCCTACTCCGGTTCTCATTAACCGTGGAGGCTGAGCTCCAGGGGCTTTTTCGAGCGACCCAGGCCCAACGAGGCCTCACCCTCTCGGGCATGAGAGTGAGATGGCTCCCCCTAGTCTGGTTCTCTGTAAATTTGAAGGTTGAGCTCCAGGGGCTTTTTCGGTCGACTGAGGCCCAGCGTGGCCTCACCGTCCTGGGCATGAGAGTGAGATGGCGCCCCCTACTCCGGTTCGCATTAACCGTGGAGGCCTGAGCTCCAGGGGCTTTTTCGAGCGACCCAGGCCCAGCGAGGCCTCACCGTCTTGGGCATGAGAGTGAGACGGCTCCCCCTAGTCTGGTTCTCATTAACCGTGGAGGCTGAGCTCCAGGGGCTTTTTCGAGCGACCCAGGCCCAACGAGGCCTCACCGTCTTGGGCATGAGAGTGAGATGGCGCCCCCTACTCCGGTTCTCATTAACCGTGAAGGCTGAGCTCCAGGGGCTTTTTCGAGCGACCCAGGCCCAACGAGGCCTCACCCTCTCGGGCATGAGAGTGAGACGGCTCCCCCTAGTCTGGTTCTCTGTAAATTTGAAGGTTGAGCTCCAGGGGCATTTTCGAGCGACCCAGGCCCAACGAGGCCTCACCCTCTCGGGCATGAGGGTGAGATGGCTCCCCCTAGTCTGGTTCTCTGTAAATTTGAAGGTTGAGCTCCAGGGGCATTTTCGAGCGACCCAGGCCCAACGAGGCCTCACCCTCTCGGGCATGAGAGTGAGACGGCTACCCCTAGTCTGGTTCTCTGTAAATTTGAACGTTGAGCTCCAAGGTCTATTTCCAGCGACCCAGGCCCAGCGTGGCCTCCCTCTCTTGGGCATGAGAGTGAGATAGCACCCCCTACTCCGGTTCTCGGTTTGCTGGGTGACCAGTGGCGGGTCGTAGGCTCCAGGGCCTCTTTGGTGAGAGACCTATCCGACCGGCCCTAGCCCTCGTCGGCCTCGCTCGGCAGGTCGGAGGCCCTGGAGGAATTCGGGGTTGGAAAAATGACTAAGTCGAAAACGCGGGCCTTGGCCAGACATCCACCCTCCCCGAGGCTCCGGGGCAGGCCGGGAAAGGTGCCTCTTCCCCGGGCACGTTCTGGATTCACCCGCGACCCTGGAGGTCCGCCCGATAGGGGATGGCGTTTTTACGTGCCGTCGCGATTTGGACGAACGCGTCATTTTGTGGACTTAGGCTCTGGCGAAAACCATTTCGGATCCAGGGGGCTGTCTGGAGGGTTCCCCGGCCCACATACCCTCGCCGTGGCCGGGGTGACGCGATTCGTCTGAGGGCCCCCCGACCGGGAACGCAAACTGATACCTAAGGGGGCTTTGTGGACCGCTGCCCGGCCCAAGCACCATCGCCGTGGCCGGGGGCAGTCGAAAGACGACCGCCCTTACTGGGGAGAACCGTTCGCGGGGTGACCAGTGGTCGCCCGTGAGCTCTGACGACTAAGTCGGAAACGCGGGCCTTGGCCAAACATCCACCCTCCCCGAGGCTCCGGGGCAGGCCGGGAAAGGTGCCTCTTCCCCGGGCACCTTCTGGATTCACCCGCGACCCTGGAGGTCCGCCCGATAGGGGATGGCGTTTTTACGTGCCGTCGCGATTTGGACGAACGCGTCATTTTGTGGACTTAGGCTCTGGCGAAAACCATTTCGGATCCAGGGGGCTGTCTGGAGGGTTCCCCGGCCCACATACCCTCGCCGTGGCCGGGGTGACGCGATTCGTCTGAGGGCCCCCCGACCGGGAACGCAAACTGATACCTAAGGGGGCTTTGTGGACCGCTGCCCGGCCCAAGCACCATCGCCGTGGCCGGGGGCAGTCGAAAGACGACCGCCCTTACTGGGGAGAACCGTTCGCGGGGTGACCAGTGGTCGCCCGTGAGCTCTGACGACTAAGTCGGAAACG
>NW_020529310.1:15000-21542 GCF_003368295.1 Carassius auratus
CCAATGGGTCCTCGCCCATGGGTTTAGGATACGCTCATTCCAATTACAGGGCCTCGAAAGAGACCTGTATTGTTATTTTTCGTCACTACCTCTCCGAGTCGGAAATGGGTAATTTGCGCGCCTGCTGCCTTCCTTGGATGTGGTAGCCGTTTCTCAGGCTCCCTCTCCGGAATCGAACCCTGATTCCCCGTTACCCGTGGTCACCATGGTAGGCGCCTAAAGTACCATCGAAAGTTGATAGGGCAGACATTCGAAAGAGTCGTCGCCGCCGCAGAGGGCGCGCGATCGGCCCGAGGTTATCTAGAGTCACCAAAGGGACCGGGGCGAGGACGGATCCCCGACCCCGGATGGGTTTTGGATCTGATAAATGCACGCGTCCCCGCCCGTGAGGGAGGGTCGGCGCTCGTTTGCATGTATTAGCTCTGGAATTGCCACAGTTATCCAAGTACCGGGTGGAGCGATCAAAGGGACCATAACTGATTTAATGAGCCATTCGCAGTTTCACTGTACCGGCCGTGTGTACTTAGACCTGCATGGCTTAATCTTTGAGACAAGCATATGTTACTGGCAGGATCAACCAGGTAGCCCTCAAGAGGGGGTGTGGGATGGACAACCGCAGCGCGCTTGTTTCCTACACGCGGGTCTCGCTCCGCGGAGGGTGTCCACCCCCCACAGGGGGAGGCGGAACCCAGGCGGCGCGGCCGCTCATAGGGCGACGTGCGGCGACCTCCCCCGCTCGTGGGTCACGGGGGTGGCTGGCCGCTGATCGAGGCCGTAACCGGGAAAAGTGTGCTTCGCGGGGCCGGGAGGAGGACGGGCGAGGGCCGGACGGAGCCGACCTCCCGCCTCGCGCCTCCTCTCCGACCGCCGGTGGCGGACATTTAGGATAGACCGGCCGTCTGAGTCTCCCAAGAAAGAGGGGGGCAGAGCCCCTTCTCATGCGCGCATGTGCCGGACACGGTGTTTCGCTCGTACCTTCCAACCACCGTGCCCCCTAGGCGCACCCGCCCATAGCGGCCAGTGGCCGGGCGGGGTCCTAGCTCGGGCGCGCAACGTGCTCCACTCGATCCGTTCTCTTGCGATACGCGCTAAGTCCACAAAATAACGCGTTCGCCGAAATCGCGACGGCACGTAAAAACGCCATCCCCTATCGGGCGGACCTCCAGGGTCGCGGGTGAATCCAGAAGGTGCCCGCGGAAGAGGCACCTTTCCCGGCCTGCCCCGGAGCCTCGGGGAGGGTGGATGTTTGGCCAAAGCCCGCGTTTCCGACTTAGTCGTCAGAGCTCACGGGCGACCACTGGTCACCCCGCGAACGGTTCTCCCCAGTAAGGGCGGTCGTCTTTCGACTGCCCCCGGCCACGGCGATGGTGCTTGGGCCGGGCAGCGGTCCACAAAGCCCCCTTAGGTATCAGTTTGCGTTCCCGGTCGGGGGGCCCTCAGACGAATCGCGTCACCCCGGCCACGGCGAGGGTATGTGGGCCGGGGAACCCTCCAGACAGCCCCCTGGATCCGAAATGGTTTTCGCCAGAGCCTAAGTCCACAAAATGACGCGTTCGTCCAAATCGCGACGGCACGTAAAAACGCCATCCCCTATCGGGCGGACCTCCAGGGTCGCGGGTGAATCCAGAAGGTGCCCGGGGAAGAGGCACCTTTCCCGGCCTGCCCCGGAGCCTCGGGGAGGGTGGATGTTTGGCCAAGGCCCGCGTTTCCGACTTAGTCGTCAGAGCTCACGGGCGACCACTGGTCACCCCGCGAACGGTTCTCCCCAGTAAGGGCGGTCGTCTTTCGACTGCCCCCGGCCACGGCGATGGTGCTTGGGCCGGGCAGCGGTCCACAAAGCCCCCTTAGGTATCAGTTTGCGTTCCCGGTCGGGGGGCCCTCAGACGAATCGCGTCACCCCGGCCACGGCGAGGGTATGTGGGCCGGGGAACCCTCCAGACAGCCCCCTGGATCCGAAATGGTTTTCGCCAGAGCCTAAGTCCACAAAATGACGCGTTCGTCCAAATCGCGACGGCACGTAAAAACGCCATCCCCTATCGGGCGGACCTCCAGGGTCGCGGGTGAATCCAGAACGTGCCCGGGGAAGAGGCACCTTTCCCGGCCTGCCCCGGAGCCTCGGGGAGGGTGGATGTCTGGCCAAGGCCCGCGTTTTCGACTTAGTCATTTTTCCAACCCCGAATTCCTCCAGGGCCTCCGACCTGCCGAGCGAGGCCGACGAGGGCTAGGGCCGGTCGGATAGGTCTCTCACCAAAGAGGCCCTGGAGCCTACGACCCGCCACTGGTCACCCAGCAAACCGAGAACCGGAGTAGGGGGTGCTATCTCACTCTCATGCCCAAGAGAGGGAGGCCACGCTGGGCCTGGGTCGCTGGAAATAGACCTTGGAGCTCAACGTTCAAATTTACAGAGAACCAGACTAGGGGTAGCCGTCTCACTCTCATGCCCGAGAGGGTGAGGCCTCGTTGGGCCTGGGTCGCTCGAAAATGCCCCTGGAGCTCAACCTTCAAATTTACAGAGAACCAGACTAGGGGGAGCCATCTCACCCTCATGCCCGAGAGGGTGAGGCCTCGTTGGGCCTGGGTCGCTCGAAAATGCCCCTGGAGCTCAACCTTCAAATTTACAGAGAACCAGACTAGGGGGAGCCGTCTCACTCTCATGCCCGAGAGGGTGAGGCCTCGTTGGGCCTGGGTCGCTCGAAAAAGCCCCTGGAGCTCAGCCTTCACGGTTAATGAGAACCGGAGTAGGGGGCGCCATCTCACTCTCATGCCCAAGACGGTGAGGCCTCGTTGGGCCTGGGTCGCTCGAAAAAGCCCCTGGAGCTCAGCCTCCACGGTTAATGAGAACCAGACTAGGGGGAGCCGTCTCACTCTCATGCCCAAGACGGTGAGGCCTCGCTGGGCCTGGGTCGCTCGAAAAAGCCCCTGGAGCTCAGGCTCCACGGTTAATGCGAACCGGAGTAGGGGGCGCCATCTCACTCTCATGCCCAGGACGGTGAGGCCACGCTGGGCCTCAGTCGACCGAAAAAGCCCCTGGAGCTCAACCTTCAAATTTACAGAGAACCAGACTAGGGGGAGCCATCTCACTCTCATGCCCGAGAGGGTGAGGCCTCGTTGGGCCTGGGTCGCTCGAAAAAGCCCCTGGAGCTCAGCCTCCACGGTTAATGAGAACCGGAGTAGGGGGCGCCATCTCACCCCCATGCCCGAGAGGGTGAGGCCTCGTTGGGCCTGGGTCGCTCGAAAAAGCCCCTGGAGCTCAGCCTCCACGGTTAATGAGAACCGGAGTAGGGGGCGCCATCTCACCCCCATGCCCGAGAGGGTGAGGCCTCGTTGGGCCTGGGTCGCTCGAAAAAGCCCCTGGAGCTCAGCCTCCACGGTTAATGAGAACCGGAGTAGGGGGCGCCATCTCACCCCCATGCCCGAGAGGGTGAGGCCTCGTTGGGCCTGGGTCGCTCGAAAAAGCCCCTGGAGCTCAGCCTCCACGGTTAATGAGAACCGGAGTAGGGGGCGCCATCTCACCCCCATGCCCGAGAGGGTGAGGCCTCGTTGGGCCTGGGTCGCTCGAAAAAGCCCCTGGAGCTCAGCCTCCACGGTTAATGAGAACCGGAGTAGGGGGCGCCATCTCACCCCCATGCCCAGGACGGTGAGGTCACGCTGGGCCTCGGTCGATCGAAAAAGCCCCTGGAGCTCAACCTTCAAATTTACAGAGAACCAGACTAGGGGGCGCCAACTCACTCTCATGCCCAGGAGGGGTAGGCCACGCTGGGCCTGGGTCACTCGAAAAAGCCCCTGGAGCTCAGCCTCCACGGTTAATGAGAACCGGAGTAGGGGGCGCCATCTCACCCCCATGCCCGAGAGGGTGAGGCCTCGTTGGGCCTGGGTCGCTCGAAAAAGCCCCTGGAGCTCAGCCTCCACGGTTAATGAGAACCGGAGTAGGGGGCGCCATCTCACCCCCATGCCCGAGAGGGTGAGGCCTCGTTGGGCCTGGGTCGCTCGAAAAAGCCCCTGGGGCTCAGCCTCCACGGTTAATGAGAACCGGAGTAGGGGGGCGCCATCTCACTCTCATGCCCAGGACGGTGAGGCCACGCTGGGCCTCGGTCGATCGAAAAAGCCCCTGGAGCTCAACCTTCAAATTTACAGAGAACCAGACTAGGGGGCGCCAACTCACTCTCATGCCCAGGAGGGGTAGGCCACGCTGGGCCTGGGTCGCTCGAAAAAGCCCCTGGAGCTCAGCCTCCACGGTTAATGAGAACCGGAGTAGGGGGCGCCATCTCACCCCCATGCCCGAGAGGGTGAGGCCTCGTTGGGCCTGGGCCGCTCGAAAAAGCCCCTGGAGCTCAGCCTCCACGGTTAATGAGAACCGGAGTAGGGGGCGCCATCTCACCCCCATGCCCGAGAGGGTGAGGCCTCGTTGGGCCTGGGTCGCTCGAAAAAGCCCCTGGGGCTCAGCCTCCACGGTTAATGAGAACCGGAGTAGGGGGGCGCCATCTCACTCTCATGCCCAGGACGGTGAGGCCACGCTGGGCCTCGGTCGATCGAAAAAGCCCCTGGAGCTCAACCTTCAAATTTACAGAGAACCAGACTAGGGGGCGCCAACTCACTCTCATGCCCAGGAGGGGTAGGCCACGCTGGGCCTGGGTCGCTCGAAAAAGCCCCTGGAGCTCAGCCTCCACGGTTAATGAGAACCGGAGTAGGGGGCGCCATCTCACCCCCATGCCCGAGAGGGTGAGGCCTCGTTGGGCCTGGGCCGCTCGAAAAAGCCCCTGGAGCTCAGCCTCCACGGTTAATGAGAACCGGAGTAGGGGGCGCCATCTCACCCCCATGCCCGAGAGGGTGAGGCCTCGTTGGGCCTGGGTCGCTCGAAAAAGCCCCTGGGGCTCAGCCTCCACGGTTAATGAGAACCGGAGTAGGGGGGCGCCATCTCACTCTCATGCCCAGGACGGTGAGGCCACGCTGGGCCTCGGTCGATCGAAAAAGCCCCTGGAGCTCAACCTTCAAATTTACAGAGAACCAGACTAGGGGGCGCCAACTCACTCTCATGCCCAGGAGGGGTAGGCCACGCTGGGCCTGGGTCGCTCGAAAAAGCCCCTGGAGCTCAGCCTCCACGGTTAATGAGAACCGGAGTAGGGGGCGCCATCTCACCCCCATGCCCGAGAGGGTGAGGCCTCGTTGGGCCTGGGCCGCTCGAAAAAGCCCCTGGAGCTCAGCCTCCACGGTTAATGAGAACCGGAGTAGGGGGCGCCATCTCACCCCCATGCCCGAGAGGGTGAGGCCTCGTTGGGCCTGGGTCGCTCGAAAAAGCCCCTGGGGCTCAGCCTCCACGGTTAATGAGAACCGGAGTAGGGGGGCGCCATCTCACTCTCATGCCCAGGACGGTGAGGCCACGCTGGGCCTCGGTCGATCGAAAAAGCCCCTGGAGCTCAACCTTCAAATTTACAGAGAACCAGACTAGGGGGCGCCAACTCACTCTCATGCCCAGGAGGGGGAGGCCACGCTGGGCCTGGGTCGCTCGAAAAAGCCCCTGGAGCTCAGCCTGCGAAGCGCTTTTGTCATCACCCCGATGGCGGGTAAAAACGGCATCCTCTATCGGGCAGACCTCCGGGGCCGCGGGCGAAATCGGAGCTCTACCCGGGAAAGGTGCACCATCCTGGGCAAGGCCGCCGGAGAGGGGTGGTTGGATGTTCGACCGGGGCCCGCTCGGGAACGCCGGGGCCTAGGGACTTGAAACTCGGGTCGTTGATAGGGCCCGTCGGCCCCTCTCGGACGCCGCCACCCCCGAGCCGACAGCCCCCCGGGGGCCGGGGATAGCGCCCCCCAAAGTTCGAAATTTTGAACGGCCGTATCTCGCCGAGGCCGAGCCCCAGGGACTTCAAACTCTGGTCGATGATAGATCCCGTGGCCCCCTATCAGACGCCGCCACCCGCGGGCCGATGGCCCCCCGGGGGCCGGGGATAG
Source organism: Carassius auratus (assembly GCF_003368295.1). Classification (NCBI taxonomy): domain Eukaryota; kingdom Metazoa; phylum Chordata; class Actinopteri; order Cypriniformes; family Cyprinidae; genus Carassius; species Carassius auratus. The sequence goes on from NW_020529310.1 coordinate 20,950, forward strand.
CGCCCCCCTAAGGTCGAAGATTTGACGGGCCGTATCTCGCCGAGGCCGAGCCCCAGGGACTTCAAACTCGGGTCGCTGATAGAGCCAGAGGGCCCCTACCGGACGCCGCCGGCCCCAGGTCCCCAACCCCCGGGGAGGCCGAGATACGGCCCCCCAAACTTCAGGATTTGTGCCCTCGTAACTCAGGCACCGGACCGCCCCGGGACTCGGGGGCGGTGGCGTCCGGTGGGCCCCGAGGCCCTCTACCTGACCCCCGAGTTTCAGCCCCGGGGACCCCCGCACCGCGGAGATATCGGCGAGAAACCGCGCCGCGGCCGAAATCGGAACTCTACCCGGGAATGGCGCATCGTCCTGGGCAAGGCCGCCGGCGAGGGGGGGTTGGAAGTTCGACCGGGGCCCGCGCCGGAACGCCGAGGCCTAGGGTCTTGAAACTCGGGTCGTTGATGGAGGCCGTCGGCCCCTCTCGGACGCCGCCACCCCCGAGCCGACAGCCCCCCGGGGCCGGGGATAGCGCCCCCCAAAGTTCGAAAATTTGACCGGCCGTATCTCGCCGAGGCAGAGGCCCAGAGACTTCAGACTCGGGTCGATGATAG
>NW_020529311.1:0-31369 GCF_003368295.1 Carassius auratus
ATTTATATGGAAACCATAATACTTTTTTTCTTCTTCTTTGAAGAATAGAAAGTTCAAAGAACTGCATTTATTTGAAATAGAAGTCATAGAATAATCATTTGTAACATTATAAATATCTCGTTGAATTAATATATTGATAAAAAATACCAAATAAATCATCTTTATCTTTAATCTTAAAAAAATCAAATCAAAGTGATACATTTCTAATCACGTGCAGTTCTTAACTGCCATCATCTAGTAACATTTGCATTTGATCTCTTTCAGCTAAATTAAATGAATTGCTCTCTATCTCTCAGGTTTGACGTCCCTGATGTTGTACTATCGTTTCCTGCATCCCAAGTCCACTGAAATCTCTCTGGGTTTACGTCAGCGTGCACACATGGGTCGAGAGTGTCTTCGGCAGGGAGATTCGTCCTTCTCTCTGGGGGACAAAAGTCTTCCACCGGCCCCTCTTCAGTTCCTCTCTCCTCTTCCCTCTTCTCATCTCTTCCTCTCTCCTCTGGATCCCCGGCTCTCTTCTGGAGCATCCTGGGAGCTGCGGCGTCAAGCGGACGGGGAGTGTCGCCACCATCACATCACTGGCTGCTATCCGCCTCGCTCTGAAAACCGGCGACCCGGTTAGATCAACGGGGCGTATGGGGCGGGTGGCGTGGTCTGGGATACTGGTGGTGGATCAAAAGGGAGAGATCATGGAGGACAGGTGTGTGTCCACTTCGGAAAGCCGGGATGAGATGATACGATGGCACCGCTGTCCGACTGCAGGGAGGAGTTTGAGAGTGTGAGTGAAGCCAGAGAGGAAGAAGATGCTGAAGACAGCCTCGAAATGGAGAGCCCGTTAGAGTCGCTCACATCCGAGTGCAAGCGGAGCTCGCCCGAGGGAAAGTCTGTTTTTGGGGACAGCCCTGAGCCCAATTATTGCCCCACCGAATCCAGCTCCACTTTATAGCTTCAGCGCCGACCCACAATCGCCCAGCAGCTCCAGTAAACCCACGTCTGGACCAGCGAGACGCCCTTCGGTTTCGGTTCTGGAACCGGGCTGGAAACTCTAGACGAGTTGAGCCCTATTTCCACAGACGGCGGGCTCCACAGGGATCACACCAGGGCTTCTGGGCCGAGCGGGACCCTGCTACACCTCTGCACCCGGACTGAGCGGGCAAGGGTTTCCAGAGACGCACCTCAGAGGCCCCCGCAGGCAAGTGGTTCTGTCCCGCAGGGGTCCGGAAGAGGACGGTGGCTTTTAACAGCATATGAACTGCAGCTTAAAGTGGCGTTCACACCGGTTTCCAGCATGAAAGTTGTTGCAGTGTAGGGAATGTTAACCTCCGTCAATGGCAAATACCAATGAGGGTGAAGATGACCCAGATGAAGCAAGATGGAGAAGCAGTTAAATTTTGTGTAATTTGTCTTTGCCCACATTCAGGGATGTAATTTAAAAATGATTTGTGGAAAACTTTATCAGAAATGAGTTTCATTCATGCAAAAATACTCATTCATCTTGTTCATGATGTGATGCAATTTCATCAATACTACATCTCTTCCAGAATGTGAATTTTTAGATGCAGGAAAACACATTACATATATACACACACATGCAGACACACTACTGTACTGAAGTTTGTTGTTGATTTTGTGGGGTTAGATTTTTTTATAAAAGAAGTCTCTCCTGCTCACCAAGAATGAATTTATTTGATCAAAAATAAAGTAAGAACAGTAAAATTTTGAAATATTATTACAGTTTAAAATAGCTCTTTTCTATTTGAATATATTTTGAAATTTGATTTATTTTCTGTGATGCAAAGCTGAATTTTCAGCATCACTCCTCCAGCTTAAGTGTCACATGATCTTCAGAAATCATTCTAGTATGATTATTTGCTGCTCAAGAAACATTTCAGATTATCAACTTGAAAAACAGCTCAGTTTTGCTGCTTCTTTTTTTCATGGAAACTGTCATACACTTTTATTTTAAAGTATTTTTGTTGGATAGAAAGTTAAATAACATTTACATAAAAAAAATAGGAATCTTCTGTAAGATTATTATTATGTCTTTACTGTTACTTTTGATCAGTTTAATGTGTTCTTGTTGAATAACACTATACTTAATACTAACTCCAAAATCATAACAACTCCAAACTTTGATATGTATATAAACACACATATAAATAGTAGTTTTACAGCCTGCATACAACCGCTCATTGACTGTCAGTGTAAACGGGGGCATTAATTAATGAAATACAAGCAGCTGAAACTTGAACCCAGATGTGATATTTAAGACAATAGAATTGAGTTAAATATTTAAACATATACTGTCTAAAGGAACAAAACCTTTTTTTTATTATTATTATTATTGTGGTGTTCTCTTTTTAGTTCTTTTTCTGTTTATGTTCAGAATGGAACAGTGCACTGTCTACTTTTTAATAAGTATGTGAAGTAGTATGAAGTGAGCAATGATAAATAAGTTACAGTATCACATGACCTCATCACATTGCGTGTTAAATTAAACAAGCGGCATCTAGTTATCATCTGAAAAAAAATAACAATGGTTATTTTATAGTTTTAATCCATGGTTGCCAGTACAAACAAATTAGTCAAAGATGAGATAAAAAAAAGTAATGTATTTCATGCATGTAGAAAATTAGCCTACTTTGTACTGTATAATCTACTGCATATATGGAAGTAAGCCATTCTGAACATAACCGATAAAATCCACATGCTGTTGGTTTGAACCGAAAGCACAATCTTCCTGTGAGCTGTAAGTCGTATCCTCTCAGACTGTGATGTAAATCACTCTAATGAAGGGCTGTGGTCTGGGTTATCATTCTTTGGCATACAGTGCCTGATACAGACAAAAAAATAGACACAAAACTCACCTTAGAACATGATTGGACTCTCCATATGTAGATTACCATATAATTAATAAGGGTTTTATACTGGCAGATGCCATCTCCTTGCATAAGAATATTTGCTCTCTGATCTTTTCTGCCGGTACTTCAGTCTTTTGTATCTTGGATATTTCTCACTTTGTCTTATCCAAAAATCTTTGCTTTTGCCTTTCAAAGGATAGGTCAGGTTTGTTTTTAGTTTTTTTCATATTTTTATATTTTTTAAGTTACAAAAATGTATATTAACCCTACGGTAATGATTTCATTTGGGGAATTTAAAGTGTAACAATTGCACCCTAATCTTAATGTGTTGTATTTAATTTAAATTAATTTAATTTAAATTATTTTTTATTTCATTTAAATGCAAGTTATATATATATATATATATATATATATATATATATATATATATATATATATATATATATATATATATATATATATATATATATATATATTATATTTTTTTTTTGAATTATGCATTCATTTGTTCATGAATCTATCAAATATTTATAAAGCTGATTCATGGTTTGAGCTCGTCTTTAAAATTTTCACAAAAAAATAAAAAATAATACAAATTCAAGAAAATAATTAATAAAGATATATTTGATGCATTTGCTTTGGACAGGAGCTTAAGAGTCATAATATGTTTCAGGGGTATTTTAGTGGTTCTTCACTGTTTGAAGTGCTTACATATGTGTGGTTTCCATTGTTTTACATGAAAGCATTTTGAGAGTGTGTACTATCTAATAATTGTCATTATTTGCATGCACTATTCTGACAGATGTCTGTGCTCAAACAGTAGTGCAGGGTTGTGTCCCCTAACAGGTCAATATTTGCAATAATTTCAATGCAAATTCTGCCATAAGATTATCAAGTTTTGCAGATACTGTGAATGAACGTTTGTTTGGTTTTCCTGGATGTGGATTGTTTGCTCTTCTGGTGAATTCCATTTACTCATTAAATTAATTTCACAGGAATTATGAACTTGTTTTAATATGTCTCTCACGTATGGCTCCACTTGTGAAATATCATCAATCTCATTTTATCTCTGCTGTGCACAGAAAAAAATTGCCATCATAAATAAAATTGCAGGAAATTGATGAATATATCAAATGCATAGTGGAAACTATAAGTAATAGAATGAAGTGTAAAATTAAACAGCAAAAGGAAGGAACTGAATTAATTATAATCATGATACATACAATCTAGGTTACAGTAGGCTATGTTTTGTGGAATGGTGGTGAAATAACGCAGACACGTTATTATAGTAGGGCTGTACAATGAGTCAAATATCGATATGGACTAGGGTATATGAATATTAAAGATAATAGAGACTAGTTGTTCTATCGCGTCTCTGAGAATGAGCGATGTTCTCTGTGTTTTCTAGATGCCGACTGTATGTATGTATAAATACCTAGCTTGTTACTGCGCATGCGCTCTAAATTTGGTTCGTGGCTAAAGCGCGCATGCGCACTGCGCTCGCTAAAGTTTGGAGTGATTCGTGGAAGTTTTAGATTTGGAGGAAAAAAAGCTCAGCTGAGAATCAGGAACTTGTAAAATGGCTTTTCGCAGGAGAAACAAGAGTTATCCTTTCTTCAGCCAAGAGTTTCTCATTCAGAATCACGCGGACATTGTGTTTAGTTTGGTGATTTTTCGTTTTGATTGGACTGATGTTTGAGGTGAGTTCAAGAGTTTAGGATTCTCTTTTTTCTCTCGTCTTCGTCTCAGCCAGCTGTTTATCTGTCTCTCTCTCTCTCTCTCTCTCTTTCTTTCTTCTGACTTTTAACGTTACATCGAAATTAAACGTGCATCTTTTAATGCACAGACCAAAAGACTTCCCTTTTAATTTGAATGTGTAAAGCCTTTGAAATCATCATCATCAACTACTTGGCTGGTTGTAAATGTAAGTTCAGACACTCCGTGTATGCATTAAACGACACTCAGGTTGTATTCAGTTCATTAAAAGAAATCCATATTTCATGACTTTATTCAAAACATTGTCACCATCGCCTGGGCCCAGATGTCTGAGTATGAAGATAATAAAAATACATAAAGTTCCTAATGCATGTGTAATGTGTTAGATACAAAAACATAAACCAGGTGTTATGATGGTTTATTTTTAGTTTATGGTGATGTTGCTCACGTTTTCTGCTGAAGTGCCACGTCAAATCTCTCGCGCGCTCTAAGTTTGATTGACATTCCTGAAGAATCCAGTTAAAATCCATTTCAAAAACACTTTATATTTAAATGCATCAAGATCTGTTGATTAGAAATCCGTGATCTAATGCAGCAAATGTGCATTTGAAATTTCCCAGGTTTGTCGTATTGGCCTGTTAAATGCTTGCAAACGTACAGAAAACTGAATGAAACGAGTTTATTTCATGCATGTGTTCTGTCATGCAAGCATCCCATCTGTGTTCAGACGGGGTTTTCCCCTTCACATCTGCTGTTTCACACACCTGCTGCTTTCAACATCTGTGTGTTTCATTCAAACGCCTCTGTGTTCTTCACTTTAAGAAACAAATCAGTGGGAAGTCATTTGATTTGCAGTGCACTTTTTCATGGATCCAACTGCTGAAATGCTTCACATATGAAATGCCTGACTGGTTTTCATGTCAGTCCTCTGATCAGTATCTATACTGTGTTTATGAACACACCACTTTCACTAGATTTATTATAAGATGCTATTTTGTTGTAAGTTTTATTAACAAAGTGTTCAACAATATCGCAGACAGCAACATAATTTTTCTTCCCCTACAAGATCCAGTTTTGAGAAACATATTATATAAACAAATATGTTTAATTAGCATGTAGTAAATAAAGAGTAAGTACCAATTAAAAATTATAATTGGTAAGAGTAAAAATAATGGGTTAAATTATTTTATAATGCATTTGACTTTTATTTTACTATTATTATATTTTCCCCATGTTAGTTGCATTAATTTTTTTAGTATCAGGATAGTGATATTTTTTAATAGTTATTATAATAGCATTACATTTATTTTAAGTTAGTTTTTTTTCTAATTTTTATTAAAAAATTTTTTTTTTTTTATTCCAACCAAATGAAACTGATAAATGTTCCCTTGGCAACTTACTAATTTCAGTTAACATTTATTTTATTTGAATGGTTTAAGTTAACCTGGTTTGTTATCATTTTATTCCTGAAGGCTTTGTATTGGAACGTCATCTTTCTATTAAATATAACCGTAATAAAATAGACATTCAGGAGGTCTCAAATGTTTTTAAATGTTTAAGAATGAAAGAATACTTCCTTTAATTCAGGCAGTAACTGTATGGAAGCACATGAGAGTTTATTATAGATCATGTGATGCATGTGTGTGTGTGTGTCTTTGTCTCAAGGGTCACATCTGTGTGTTTTACTCATCATTGTACAGGAAAGCTGAATTCTATGTATTTAACATCAGTTTCTCTTTTTCAGACCACAGCGAAAACAGCCATTTTATTCATCCAGCCTCAGTATAACATCAGCACCATGATCGCAGGTTTGACACACACGTTCATGACAGTCTCTCAGATCTGCTGCGCTCTGGTGCATCAGTGACCTGAGCTAACGTGTGTGTGTGTGTGTGTTTCAGATGGAGAGGTGACTCTGTATCATTATGGATGGAAAGACTGTGCCACTGTCCTCTTCTATCTTTGTATCACCATCATTCTTCACGCAGTGGTGCAGGAGTATGTGCTAGATGTAAGTGCTGCAGTGCTTTTTGGGTAATGTAGTTTTAACGTAATTAGTGCATTTTTTCAAGCACCAGCTGAAGTTCTTTAACTCTTTCCCCGCCAGCATTTTTGAAAAAACCTCCAGTGTTTTTGCTGATTTTTATTACAATTTCATGACCCGCAGAGTATTTTGATGTACTGACCCTCTACTTTAAAAAAAAACAAAAAAAAAAACATGTTATTCCAGCTTCAAGCAAAGCATGTTACTTCCAGCTTTTTTTCTTTCTTTTTTTTTAAATCAACACTTGAATACAGGTAGGTTTCATTAAAAAGCAACATTTTGAGCAAAAGGCTGAGAAAATCAAGCAACAGAAAAAGATTAGTTCAACCAATCAGAACATTTTTTTTTTTTTGCATTTAAATGATTTCTGCGTTTTATTTCTCTCCTAGTATCCTATAGTTTCAGTTCAGAGCGGCTCGCGCCCGCCCCGTTAGATGCTCTGACAGAAAGACTGCGTGTGAGGCTGACAGACATGCTGTTAAATGTGTTGTTTGAGATGTGCTGCATTCCTTAATGCATAACTTACATTAACATAACTTATATTTTCCATCTGTAAATGTAAGAAAGCATGAGTTTTTGCTTTAGCAGGTAAACGCCACAGACTTCATTTAGAATAAGAACCGCCACACGCATGTGCGCCAAACAGACAGAATGAAATGGGAGCGCAAAAACTCAAACTAAAACATACATTTTGCTAAAATATTTGTAGTTGGACAATAAATGTTACATGTAGAATTTTAAACCTACAAGTAAGTGTATATATATGATGGCACTAACTGTAAAGTGTAATGATGTAATCAAAATAGACTTTTTACTCAATTAGTCTGTTTTTTATTTTTAGTTTAGTAACTTTAAGTTATGGTAAACTGTAAACTGTTTATCCCCCATCCAGAGCCCCCCAATCCCCCCCCCAAATTGGACTTTAACTCGCAATTGCATTTTAAATAAAGTAAGAATTGCAAGATAAAAAGATGCAATAACCTTTAATTTTTCTATTCTGATTCAGCGGCAGAAATAGGCTTCTAAACATATGAGATCGCTAATTTCTGCATCTTCCTGGTCTGTGTTTTTGATCGGCACTTTCTAGACTCATTCAGGCGTAAAGGCGCCCCCTAGCGTATAATTCCATGTTTGGCAGGGAAAGAGTTAATGTGCATACCATGTTATTTATTAATTTGCATTTCATTGGCTGTTGTGTGCTTCTTTTCAGAAGGTAAACCGACGTCTTCACCTGTCAAAGAGTAAAAACACAAAGTTTAATGAATCCGGGCAGCTGTTTGTGTTTTACCTGGTGTCCAGTTTATGGAGTCTCTACGTCATCGCCACAGTAAGAGTCACCAGATCATACACACATTAAACATCACACTCTCTGTTTATGTTACCTGATCGTTTATGTGATTGGCAGGAGGGATACATTCTGCATCCCAGCAGCCTTTGGGAGAATTATCCTCATGTTCACCTGAGGTAATAATCATAATGCATGCAATGTGTGCAATGTGAGATCTTTTTTGTCAGAATTATTATGTTTTTGTTTTGTATTGTTGTTGCAGGTTTGAGAAATAAATGCCTTTTTTTTTTGTAAACAATAATAATGGATTAAAATAGATAATAATGTCATGCAAAATGTATCAGTTGTCTTAAGACATAACATTTTTTATGCAGTATAATTTTTAGATTCTTTTATTGATATTATTATTTTTTGCAGCTTAATTTCTTTTTTTTTCTTTCTTTTTTTTAGTTAAATTCATTCATGGACGTTCAAAGAAATATATTATACTGAATATAACATGACAAATAAAACGGATGTCAGTATCAGTGGTTGTTGATTGTGATTGGTTCTGTCAGATTGTCATGTGACTGTGATGTATGGTCTTTCTCTCAGGTTTCAGGTGAAGTTCTTCTACCTCACACAGCTGGCGTACTGGTTTCACACACTACCTGAGCTTTACTTCCAGAAAGTAAGAAAGGTACGAGAAGATGAAAGGAAAACAGAAACTTTGATGCAGGGAGATATACATATATGTGTGTGTGTGTATATGTACATATAAATATACATAGTCATTATTCTGTACAATAATAGAATTGTTGCTTTTTTTCCTCTTTCAGGAGGAAATCCCGCGTCAGCTGCAGTATATCAGTCTTTATCTGTTACACATTCTGGCTGCATATCTGTTAAAGTAAGACCAATTAATCAAGTTTTCACTTTATAATATCAGATATTTGTACTGGGTGTTTAATTTGAAATATGTATTTGTCATCTCTCTTCAGTTTGACGCGGGTCGGGCTGGTTTTGTTGTTTCTGCAGTATCTTTCTCAGATGGGTTTCCATCTGTCTCGACTGTTTTACTTCACTGATGAAAACCACCACAAACTGTGAGCCATACCTCCTCACAAACACACACATTTTATTAAGAGGAATTCAGCAAGGATGCAATCGATCAAAAGTGATTGTAAAGACATTGAAAAAAAAAAACTTTACAGTACAGTTTTCAGAACAGTAAGACGCTCTTTTGATGGTGGTGTATATCATAGCATCTCTGTATAACCGCACACACGCTTGTATTGTGTTTGTAGGTTTGAGATGTGGTCCGTTGGGTTCGTCCTGACCCGGATGATCACTCTGACTCTGATGTTCCTGGCTGTGGGCTTCGGTTTGGCTCGTTCTGAAAACCAGACGCTTGATTTGGAGACGGGAAACTTCAACACCGTTTCTATCAGGTGAGACAGACGTTCACACTTGTTGTTTTTGTGGCAGTATTTCATTAGAGACCCAGACGTGAGGATTAAAGCTGTGTTTGACGCGCAGGCTGCCGGTGTTGATCGTGGTGGGTTTCACTCAATCGTGGCTGCTCTGGAAGTTCTTCCGTTTCCAGCTGAGCCGAACACGAGAGCTGAGACTGGAGCAGGCGGCCCGGAAGAGAGCGGCCGCTAAACAACACATGCAGCGCACGCTCAAACGAGATTCAGGTACATGCTGTTAGTTGAAAATTAAAAACGAATAATAATAATATAAAGATTATCGAGTTGTTTTATGAGAAAGTGAACCGTCTTAAAAGACAGGCTTTAAAAGCTTCCTTGAAAGGTTTTAAATCGGAACAGAAAGTCCAAACTTTGTTAAATCATGGCATTACATGTTGCATGCAATGAAAAAATCTTTAAGTATTTTTATCTTGTTTTCCAAAACACATTTTTAAACAGCCTTAATAATTCAAGATTAACTTATGATATGAAATCAAGATATTATTTTATTTTTTTTTGAGAGAGAGAGAGAGAGAGAGAGAGAGAGAGAGAAATTGAACAAAATTAGGTGTCTATGCTTCAAACAAGAGCAAATGTCTGTCTATGGAAAATGAAAACTTGTTTTCCTTTCAATTTTAGTAAAAAGGTTTCTGAGCCCATTGACAGCTATTTATTTCTTCCACTTCATTTTTTTTCTTAAAAAAAAAAAGACAATATATTCATGGCGTGGTTCCTTTACATCACATTAAACTTTTACATTTAGAGAACATTGATGCATTGTGTTCTCTTCGATTTATTCCTAAAGTTTTCTTTAATTGGGATTCAAATGGTCTAAAAATGTAGCTTCATAACCCTTGGAGAAACCCTAAAAATTAAAAATCTTCATTACATCATTTTCTTTTAAGACAAAATTTTAAAGTTTAAATTTAAAAAAAAAAATGCTATTAACCCTGTTGGTTTCATTGTTTTTTTTAAATGCAATTTGTCAAAACATCGACACTCTGAATAACACGTAGATTCACATTAAAAAGAAAACCTTTTATTAGCTGCAAATAAATATATAAAATATGAGAGAAATTAAATTCATTTAATCTATTTCCATTGAATTTCATTGTGTTAGGGATCAATTTGTCCAACATATTAGCTGCACAGAGACACGTTTCTTTTCCCCATAATGAATGAATTGGCCATTTACATAGCGTTCTACCACACACACAATGACTACTTGTAGTCACTACAAGTACAGCATAATAGTATCTATTCTAACTTTATTTGTACTTCATGTAAATAGTATTTATTGCTATTTATACCACTTTTGTCTTGGCTTTTTCTAAAACATTGTGAAGATGAAATGATTTCTCACTTATTTCCATTGCTTTCAGTCTAGTCATTGAGATCCACAAAACTAACAACCAAAAACAGCCTTTGACCGATTTTCTTTTTTAATTGTCTAAGAAACGGTCAGTTTGACGCCAAAACAAAAGTCCTCACAGAAAATAAAATGCAATTATTTATTTTTCGATTGTCAAAGCTAGACGCACGTTCACAAGCCTTACATTTAGTTGTTTTCCTCACACAGAGCTACTGTTGAAGAAAATAAAAAGGCTTCTAGGTGAACTTTCCCTGCCCTCTAGGCAGTAATATTCTTTTATTGTGTGTGTGTGGAAGCTAAAACGTGATGCTCAAGAACGTCAAACACTGGTTTGTAGGTCTGATGTCTCGGGTTACATGTTGTTTGGTTCACTGAGGTCTCCTCTCTCGTGTCTTCTGCAGTTGGTCACCATGAGAATGGACTGATTAAAGCAGAGAACGGCACATCTCCTCGTCTCAAGAAAATCAAAGCACCGTAAACTTCAGCCACATTCCAGCGCATGGCCTCCACACATCGAGGGCACAGGAACAGGAAACAGTCCATCTGCCTGCTGCTTCCTGTTTCCACATCAAGAGAAGTGCATGTGGCGTTTCTCAGAGGAAGTGACGACTGCACCCTCACCGGGCTCTGGTCAACGTCCTAAACTTCTCTTTCCAGTTTCAGTATTCATGTAATTTCTTCTGCATATGTTTGTAAACTTCACTCGGTCTTTCTTTATTAAAGCACTGTTTTGAGGTTGGTTTGTTTTTCTGTATCTGCATGTCTTGAGGTACAAAACCAGTAGGCTTCACACAACGAATCGAGATGATTTGAATCCAGCGTCTCATTTTGAGACTTCACACATTCTGGGTTTGTAATGAACAAAAGACTTGCATGACAATCCCCTCTAAAAAAGAAAAGAAACCATGGAGAATCAAGTGTTGTACTAGTGTAACACAAGGCTTTGTACGTTTATGCAGTTTGATATGTGATTGTATATGACTTTGCTTTATAAATATTGTTTTCTGTCTTTGCAGAGGCATTTCAACATTTATTTAATCATTTAAACTGATATTGGATGCGAATCTAATGAAAATACTGCATTTCCTTGTCATGTTGCATCATCAAAAAATGTGTACTGTATGATTAAAAAGAATCCTGTTAGGAACATTTATTGTTTTATTTTAATTAAAACCTGAATATACAATGTCACTTAACTGAAATGTATTTAACATGTTATATATCACTATTGCAAAAACTACTGATGCTGAGAATAAGGGGTTGGATTTACTAAATATTTTAGGAATAACCTACATTTCTTCTGAACTGCCAATTTTTTTCTAATTTGTAAAAATGTTACTTTTATTCCAAGAAATACTTAAGAAAATTAGTGTTTTTAAAAATTCACATTGTTTTTGATGAATATGGACACAATCTAATCAGATTTCTAAACCTGTAATTTTACATAAAATAAATTCTGATAAGATGCTACATTTTCCAGAGTTCAAGATCATACAAACTAAGATTTTATATCTTTGTTCGTAAGATGAATCCAGGTTCATAAGCAAAAAAATAAGGATTTTTTTGTAATTTTGTTGTAAAACTGGACATGTTCTTAAACAGTCAAATAATACATAAATGAGTCTCAAAAATGATTATTCATTTTGATGCTGCATTTTACATTTCACCTGTCTTTATTGCACATTAATATAATACTTGAGAAATCTCACCATCAAAAAGCACTAAAAAATGGACTATTGATAATTGAATGATATTTATGTATCTTGTGATGAAGGGTCATCAGGCTCACCGGTGGAGAGAAACATTCAGCAAGATTTCAACTGAATATCAGCCATCCAGCAAATAGTTCATTTCCCCTTTTCACAGGATCTGGGATATGAAACCAAAATAAATGCAGATATGGGTGTATATTTTATATTTATTTATATATTTATATTTATATAAAATGCACTTTCAAAAATATATTGGTAGAAATTTTTTAAAAATGTATTTTACCACACACACACACATATATACACAAAAAGCTAATGTAGAGACATTGGAAAATAAACCTACTTTTTTTCAAAGAACTGGACGATACACAAACATTATCTGAGTAAAAAAGTTTTTTCTTTTTTTTTTACTTGTATACTAAATAAAAAAATAAAAATGTAAATGTAAAAAACAAAAAAGCACTGCAGGGATTAGTTCACATTTTACAACATTGACTGAATTGGTCTTGGTTAAATGCCTGAAACAAGATCAACTTTAATTTCATGCTGAACTTGAACAATGAAGTCAAGTAGCTTCTAGAGAGATGAGTTTTCAGCTATCGGTTAAAAATTGCCAGGGATTCAGCATTCAGGATAGGGGTTGGAGGATATTTCCACCAGCCAGGAACGATGAATGAGAATGTTCTGGAAAGTGATTTTGAGCCTCTCTGTGATGGTACCACGAGGCGTCGCTCAATAGTGGATCTCAGACTTAGATTCTTAAGAATCAATAAACAATGTTAATTGGTTGAAAAAAAAAAAGCGAAATCATCATCTTTTACAGAAGTGGTGGGAGGTGTTGGAGGGGGACAGAGGAGAGAATTGAATGTTTTGAATAGATTAGGTGTGTCTGGAGCACTGTTCGTCTTGTTGTGGAAGTACGAAGAATTGCCAGTATGGACTTCTGCAGAGAAAGATGAAATCAAAGACTGATACATGCAGGTCTGATGGATATTTTGATTTGTCTTCTGGAAGAGAAGACAATGCTGAATAAAGTCGTAATTTGTGTTATTTTTGGACCAAAATGTATTTTCGATGCTTCCACAAATTCTAACTGACCCTCTGATGTCACATGGACTACTTTGAAGATGTTTTTATTAATTTTCTGGACATGGACAGTATACCGTAAATACATTTTCAATAGAGGAACAGAAAGCTCTCGGACTAAATCTAAAATATTTTAAACTGTGTTCTGAAGATGAACGGAGGTCCTACAGGTTTGAAACGACATGAGGGTGAGTCAGTAACTACATGATTTTCATTTTTATGTGAACTAACCCTTAAATAACAGTTTACAGATACCACAGGAATGAATGAGAACTGCCATAAGCTGTGATGGGTCGGCCAATCCGGTTTCTTCCGTTAAAGTTAACCTTTTCAAATAACAAGCGGTCAGGGTATTCAACCTAAGCTCCACCCACAGAAAAATGTTCACGGTCACAATGTTTACTGACAGAAAAGGGGTCTATTCAGTGTAGAAATTATCCAAATCCGAGCTGTACTCTCACCAGCTGTGCCAAATAATGCAGGATAGACAAATAAGGCACAAAATAGGCTTTTCTTTTCTTTCTCAGTACATCATTACATTTTTTTATTGTTTTTTTATTTATCACTTAGGCTATTTTATATAAGCATTGTCATTTTTCCAACCCCGTAAGTAATATTTGGAAAATCTTGTTATTTTCTAGAAATTAACATTTAAAGATTAAATAACATTCGTTATTAACATTTAAAAAATGTATTAATAATGTCACATTTATTTTATAGAAGGCTTGCCAGTATAATACTTATTAATATAATATTTGTGTTTACTGGGTAAGATTTTTTTTTTTATTGTATTAATCTCCTAAAGGTGAGTCTGAATAAATGGTGCATTTCCATAATGGCATCACAAACTAAACACATTTGTGTGATGCTTCATTCACACATAAATAGTAAAAATATATATAAAAAAAAAAAAAAACGTTAAAAATCTTACTGTTCAAAAACCTTTGACTGGTACCATACATAAAAATGTGTCTTTTTACCTGCATGTCATCATTTGAACATTAACCAAATCAGAGAACTGTGAATATGCTAATGTGCTATCAAATTATTGAAATATGAACTATTATTAAGTAATGATGTCTAAGTGGTTTGGTTTATAAAAGTTTGGGATCCTTTGATTTAGTTTGTCCAAACTTCTATAAACACAAAAATTCGCTTTCGTTTTAAAAAACACAACCAAGTTAACATTTCAAGTTAAATTCAAGAAGAAGAACAGGGCCCAAGTTACAGGTTAAAGTTTTGCACATTTAAAAAGAGTTTCCTGGTAGTAAAGGAAGCCCATGTCCTGTATTTTTAAACATTAAGGTGTATTACTCTAATCTAGATTAAAATAATTGAAAGGTTTAGGTAGATATAATAAGTTACGGTGTTCTCTCATGAATTCACCAACAGGCGGCGCTACAAGCTCAGTTTCTCCAATGCAGTTTATTTGATGCTCCATAACAACCAAAACAAAAGCCACTCCCACAGCTCCTGATACTCCTATAAAACCATGCTGAAATATTACCGAGTGCTTACAACACAAACATCCTGCTGTTTCACAAACAAACATTCACATGCATACAAATGTCGAGACACTTCATGTTTATTGGCTTGCTTTGAGAAGAGAAAAAAAACTTGAATATTATATATTACATTTTCCCTGTGTGGGAATGGGCTCTTAAAAATAAAGGCTTAGGGAACATACTTCCCACAATAGTAATACTTTGTTTATATATATATATAGCCAACTCAGGAACCTTATATAGCCATAAATAGTTCTTAAGAAGAAGCTCTTTGCTGAATCTCTTTGCAGCACCATTGAAAACCTTTATTTTTAAGAATGGAAAGGACGTTATTTATGATTTCGTATCATTAACATTAATGAGTGATTGAGTGAGTGAGTGATTAGCGGTGTTGGCAGATGCGTCTTGTGTTTAAGGCACGGCAGCGATGTGTTTCATCATCCTATAAAAACCTCTCTGAGGTCACAGTTGCATCTATGCAGGAACATTTGTCCCTCATCCCCTTAAAGAATATATGATTATACACAGAGCACTTTTGATTGCATCCCTGAGCAACCAGGCAAGCTTTGCCAAAGTATAAAAAATATATCATTCAAAACAAAAATAGTGGTATCAAAAGCTATTTAAATATCAAAATAGATTTCATAAAAGCTGAGATGATTTTACAGCATATCTATCTATCTATCTATATATATATATATATATATATATATATATATATATATATATATATATATATATATATATATATATATATATAAAATCCAAAAATATTTGGATGCATAAGTCACCCTTAAAAATGCACTTATGTCATTGCATTAGAAAATAAAATATCAAACCAAGTTGCATTTATTTTTGAAGAAAGCACAGCACAAGCAGACTTTCAGCAAATCATCAAAATAAGTCTGTTAGGTATAATAAATAAATTATTTAGTATTAAAAATGAAAAAGAAAAAAAGGTAACACTTTACAATCAGGTCAAATTAACTAAAAATGTGCAATACATTTGTTGGAGTATTTATTAACTTTTTAAAACATTTGATAAAAATACTGTTTATTTATGTTTATGGAAGCTTGTTCCCAGCATGGGATAAAAAAATAAAAAGGTAATTACCACTTTTTATCTTCATTGACAACTACAAGATATTAAATTGTGAAGAAAAAAAAAATCATAATTTTGAGTTTACATCTTTTTTTTTTTTTTTTTTAATTGTGAGCTTAAAATTCACAATTACCAGCAACCAGCCAAAAGTCACAATTATTATCCGGTTTTTTTATTCTGTGGTGAGGGGGGAAAACTGCAAAATGTAAAGAATTCTAAGAAAAAGGAATTACAAGATTAGATAAAACACAAATTACCTTTATTTCATTATTTTATTTTTTATCCCATGGCTGAAAAAGTCTTATATACCTCAGGTTTAAATACAAACATAGAACTTTTGAATTCACTAAACTTTAAAAGTATTTTTTATTGTTAGTTCATGTTATCAAATGCAACCTCATTGTAAAGTGTTACCAAAAAATTAAATGTGGCACTGTGGAGGAAATTAAAGGTCATTAAGCAAAACCGATGCAGAAAAGTGAAGCTCCAGCATCATTTTCTTGCAGTCGCAGCTTGGTTTGTTCTATTTGTTTCCTAATGCAATGACATTCAGATATTTATAAGTGTCCAAATATGTTTTAGTCCCACTGTACTGTACATGTGTATTTGTCAGATCAAACTGAAAGGCACTTAATTTGCTCAGGTCTCTCTTTCTACAGAAGGCGGTCCTCACTGTTTGACAGGCAGAGTGAAGGACCAATCACAGTGCTTAGAGCTTATCACGCCTCTCCGAGCTGCCTATAGACTCCTTTCAACTCAACCACATCTCCCATGAGCCGTAGCTTTAGCTGCACGCTGCAGAAAATGTCCAACTTCAAGACATCAGGTAAGAATATTCCCAAATCTGACTTGTCAGCAGCATTTGACCTTTCACCTCATGAATAAACCACGAGCTTATTTCCACTGCAAATACACCGTTTAATGCCACACTACTGCTTCAGCTTCCCATCTTGTCTGATGGGAGGCGGTGCTCTAGTAGTACTGATTCAGGCTGCGGGTTCCTGGGACGTCCGGCTGTCCGTTCATCCAGATTTCCCGTATGATGCGCTCTCTCTCCTCCAGTCGCTGCGCTCGCTCCAGCTCCTCTGCTGACGTGAAGACGTTTGTGTTGAGCATGCGTTCGAAGCGCCGGTGCCGTCGGGCCGAGAGGTCCGAGCTCGAGTCCCAGTCTGAATCAGAGTCGCTGGTGTCGCTGTCGGAGTCTGCGGGTCTCTGGCGCTTCTTAACGACGGCGTGACGAGGTTTACAGTCTGTACGACAGGAAATCTGAACCACCAGAGCGAAGAGCGTGAGGAACAGACCGGCACAGATGCCACACATGAAATACAGCGCACAGCGCTCCGGGTGCTCTGGGATGGAGACACAAAACAGACGACATGAAATCAAAGTGACCCATTTACTTTCTTCAAATGTATATTATGTTCCGGGTCAGTTTGAGCCAAATGCATTTTTGGGAAATACTGGTTGACACATGATCTTTTCCTTGAGTATTTCTCATTCAGGGTCATGACCCTGCCTGCTAAGTTGTGTCATTGTGTGATGTTCGTGGGTAAATTCGACCTGTAAACTTCATGGTTAAAATGGGTGCACAGACTCAAAATACATTAAAAAAAAAAAAAAAATATATATATTTTATGATAGCTTTTTAAGATATTTAGATTAACAATATGCATTTGCCAGAAGAAATGCATTTATACATTTTCATCAGGTTATTGCAATTTAAAAAAAAAATACTATATAAAACTATGGAAGCCAGTCTCCGGCACTGAATAAAATAAAAATAAAAAAATAAATTAAATAAATTAACTCAATTGCGTGTTATAAAGTCAGAATTTTGAGATAAAAAGTCACAATTACCTTTTTAATTTTTTATTCAGTGGCAGAAATGGGCTTCCATATAAAACCTTATATTCAGTAATATAGAATATTTTATAATATTCGTATTTTGTGAAAAGCAGAGCAATAATAAATGTAGTCATTGTGAGCAGAAGAGACTCCTTCAAAATACATTACATGTACATCTTTCCAACCCAAACGTCTGGCCAGTAATTCACGTCACAGTCTCAAAGTCAGATCTGTTGTGATGTTACCTGTGATGTAGGTGTAGGCCACCAGCATGCTGCTGATGAGGGCCATGGCTGGTCTGATCACGCTGGAGATGGTTGGGTTCGGATCACTTTCTCCAGACTGATCCGTCTCTTCTGAATACGGACCAGAACTCCGTCCTCGCGTCGACCTCCCTGTGATCAAATATAAATCATCATCAGAATCAGAATCAGAAACAACTTTATTGCCAAGTATGCTTTCACATTCAAGAAATTTGTTTTAGTGACATAAGCTTCCAGTGCACAGAGACAACACCACACAGACAAAAAATTAATAAATTGTATAAACCAGTGGTTTTCAACCTGTGGTCCGCGGCCCGGTGGTATTGCAGGTGGGCCGCCAATTATTTTCTGTTCATTTCCAGTCCATTCTAGGGCTGTGCGATTAAAAGAAAACGTCCTAAAATCACGATTTGAGCGTGCGCATATGCCTAACTCCAGGTTCACACACTGTCTGTGATGCGCCTTTTTTTCTGAGCCAATGTTGACGGATCAGAGGGTTCTCACTGCGGTAAAAGGCTAGAAATAAAAACGTGCGAAAATAATTCATGTCTAACACATGAGCATAGAGTGAATTTGTTAGTGAACAGGATGCAGTTTAAGTGAGAGGAGACACGTTTTAAGAGCGCACACTCTCTCCTCGCAAAGCACGACCGGTTTTGTGACAGAGCAAAGGAAATCTGCTGCGAACAGAGAGATTCGCACTCGTGCATTATTTTAATGTGCTTTCGCGTTATATTTATGCGCTCTCACTGCTGACCGCATACACATACTGTATACACACTGCAAACACCCGAGGCACCACTACAATTAATGAGCTCTATGAACAATGCATGGCAAAAAAGCCATATTTTTCTTTTTTGCCACAAGTCTATACATTTTTTTTACATCTTCACTATAGTGATAATTTTGACTTATGTCTGTTCTAGAGATGTTACAACTTTTTGATAAAGCTCTGATTGGTTTTCTTTTGGAAATATGTTTCAAATTAATCCTGAATGCATTTTAGACTGTAAAAGCACAATTGTAAAATTGATCAAAAAAATCGCAATAGTTTTTTTTTTTTTTGCCCATATCGCACAGCCCTAGTTTATTCAATAAATACAGTTTAAAATCTAGCTTCTGAGTACTAAGTTATTAACCCAACAATAGCGGGGTCAGTTAATTTTTTTGAAGTGGGCCGCGCAAACATATGTGTTTGGTTGTGTGGGCCGCGAGTTGAAAAAGGTTGGGAACCACTGGTATAAACAGTTGTGCTAGAGATGAATCATGCCCTTGTTTGAACCAACCTTCATCGTGAGATCTTTATAAAATAGAAGGTCTATATTTTGCCCCAAGCTTCTATGTCTGGCAATAAACAAAATAAGTTGGATTTACATAAATAATTCATCAACAGGTCCTCATTGTGTGTGTGTGTGTGTGTGTGTGTGTGTGTGGTGTCAAAGGAAAAGTTCACTTAAAAAGGAAAATGCTGTCATCATCATGTTGTAGCAAGACCGATATATTTTTCTTCTTCTTTATAATAAAAGTATGGTGCTGTCAAGCTCCAAAATGAATAAAAATGCTTGGAATTAATTAACTACACTCTTATATTTCTTAAAGACATCAAATACCATTGCTTCTTGTGATCTCATTGACATCGTACCATATTTCAGTGTATATGCATCCATTATATGATTTCATATGGTAGGCTACTTTTATGGTCTGTTTCCCATAATTTTTGAAGCTTGATGACTGTAAAATTATCTGCAGATAATTTTAGCTGAAAGTATTCCGGTAACATGTTCCAGGATACTGGTTTCAGTCCCAGATTCTTACATAAGCACTGTTTGGACGGTAATTGTTTCTCAGGGGGACGTAAGTGATTTTCATCATTAACAGGGGGTAGTCGGTGATTTAATTGCTGTCTGAATCCAGGATGTCTGTGTTTTTCTCTCACCACCCCCGTAAAATTCCCCTTACCTACTGGTTTTTGACAAACACCGAGGTCATGTGGTAATTTAAGTGCCATCTGAATCCACATCTCTGAGTTTATGAGAAGAAATTGATTAAAAAGTCAGTGTTTAAACCTGAACTATGAAGTATTATTAAAGAATAATACTTCATAACTGCTCCACCACAGCGACTGAGAGCAGAAACAGGAAGAAAAGCAATGAAAAGCAACACAATTTTCAATGAAAGTGAAGTGAAAGTGAAGTGACATTCAGCCAAGTATGGTGACCCATACTCAGAATTTGTGCTCTGCATTTAACCCATCCGAAATGCACACACACAGAGCAGTGAACACACACACACACTGTGAGCACACACCCGGAGCAGTGGGCAGCCATTTATGCCGCGGCGCCCGGGGAGCAGTTGGGGGTTCGATGCCTTGCTCAAGGGCACCTAAGTCGTGGTATTGAAGATGGAGAGAGAACTGTTCATGCACTACCACCACCCACAATTCCGTCCGGCCCGAGACTAGAACTCACAACCCTTCGATTGGGAGTCCAACCCTCTAACCATTAGGCCACGACTTCCCCGTGCAATGCAATACAATTTTAAAATGTGTATTATAAACAAATAAATACATAACTATGTTGCGTATAATTATATATAACTATAGGGCATCTGTTTTACTATTTTTAATCAGGAGATTTAAATAATCAAATAATAAGTAGAATTAGATTATATATAAATATGCTTGGAATAATAAGAATACATTTTACATATTTTGAAATACATTTTAAACGCTAATAATTCATTTGTAAATATTAAAATACGTTTTTTTTTGCTTTTGTTTGTTTTAAGTTTCTGCATCAAAAATACTAAAATATCTAAAATCTTGTTTTCAATTTAAGTTACTCTAAAAACTAATAAAATAATAATTATAATTTGAATAAATAATAATTACAATAAAATGTGAGTATGAGTTTTTCTTATAATTTAACTGTAGTATTTTTTTTATTATTATTGTTTGGCTAGGTATTTTTAATGGAGATAATTGTTTTTTTGACGTAGCATCTGTATTTTAACTTCATAAGTACAATTTCTCAGTAGGTTAACATCACTGTGAATATGAATGTGGAAGCCTGTTTCTGTCATGGAATAATGTTTGAATTGAAAGATATAAACACACAATTCTAAAAAAAAAAAAAAAAAAAAAAAATATTTTATATATATATATATATATATATATATATATATATATATATATATATATATATATATATATATATATA
Organism: Carassius auratus; assembly: GCF_003368295.1. Taxonomy (NCBI): domain Eukaryota; kingdom Metazoa; phylum Chordata; class Actinopteri; order Cypriniformes; family Cyprinidae; genus Carassius; species Carassius auratus. The sequence goes on from NW_020529311.1 coordinate 21,464, forward strand.
TATATAAAAGAAATTCTAAATTTAAATCTCGCAATTTACAACAAAATTAAAAATTAAAAAGGTAATTGCAACTTTTTTTTCACATTTGGAAATTTCTATTTTGCAGTTTGGACTGTTCTTCTCAGAATTGTGACTTCATGATTCTTTTTTCTCAGAATTGTAAAAAAAAACAAAAACTAATTTTCTAAAATAAAAAGTCATTATAATCTATATATTCTTTATTCCATTGACGGAAACCCGCTTCCAAATGAATGGCACTGCATGGAAGGTACATTAAAATTCATGTATTCCATAAAGTGGACTAAAAATGACAAAATGATCATTTGTGTGTGAACTATCACTCTATTAACAGACCCTTTGGTGTAATACATGTTCAGAAAAGAAACGAGGGTCATCTAAACAGACCCCATTAAAAGCTTCTTAAACATATCTGTTTGTACTGCCTCTGCTTGCGGGAAATGAATTATGTTTTTCTGTCAGGTTATATTATACAGTCAAAACACGGCTGTATAGGGCTGCATGATTAATCAAATGCAATTAATCGTGATTGTCCGCACATTTAGTCAGTAAACCGGTTCTGTGATTAGTAGTAAACCTCCATCACCTGCTTTCAGGTGGAGCAGCATTTACTACACAGAGCCGTGGTTCTCTGATAAGCTATGCAAAGTCACAATCATAATCACAGACGATATAATCGTAGGATTGTGAAATCGACTAAATCGTTTGCGATAATGACAGCTGTTTGTGTATCTTCTCAGTGAAGATGTGTAGTAAATGCTGCTCCACCTGAGAGCACGTGAAAATACCACATTTAATAACATTTTAACTCCAAATTCACTTCATAACATCAGTCGAGTCTTTGAAATAGATCTTTCTGTGAGATTATGTGGCTTAAACAGAATAATTAAGGCGCACAATATTTCATTGTATTCTAAGCAGTGATAAAGGCTATGTCGATTAGCATTTTATTATAGATATACTTTATTATGATGAAAATTGATATATTGACATAGTCATGTGTTTGTTAGTCACATTGCATCAATGAAAGCAGTTAAATTTATTTAGTATAGTTATATTTGGATTTTAAGGTCGAGCGTGCTCTCTGGCCTTCGGATGGATATTTACCGCTGATCACAGAACTGTGCTTCACAGAAAAATACACATGACAATCACAGCTTCTGCCTTATCACCATTCATTGCCTTTACGACTTAATTTTGATTCATTGTGCAGCACTGTCAGCGCTGAGAGTGTGAGTGGTTCAGATCAGTGTTTCCCATCATTGCCCTGAGGGACAGAGGAAGTTTGGGTCCTCAGGTTTGTACCTGGTGCAGAGTCCGAGGTCAGAGATGGGGTCCCGTCAGGAGGAGCGCTGTCTCCCACCACGTTGGGATCATGAGGCACAGATGGAGGAGATGGGAAGGATGGATGCCTGGAAACTGACTCCTGCAGCAGTTTCTTTGGGACTAAAAGAGACACATAATTCAGTAACTCCGCAAAAATGATACTTCTACTTGAATTACTTTCCTTCTTCCTCACACACGCTCACAATGCATTAGAGACAACCACGAATCATCCAGCGTACACAGAAAACAAGACAGTCTTTGTGCTCTGTAGACAGTGAAACAAAAGGAAAACATAGTGGCAATGATCAGGATCCAAGCAGACTGGAAGGAAGGAGAAAATGACCACAAATTGTTTTAGATAGTATAGTATTAGATACTGTGGAGAATATTGCATGTAAACCTCCCTGAATCACAGGTGTGTGTTTTAAGGGTTTGTTTAAGTTACTGTGATTTTATCATTGGTTTTTTATTATATTTGGCGCATGTCCTCAGAGTGAGTTTTGTGATATTTACTTTCATATGATCAACAGGATAATTTTAGTGCATATTGCACTAGATGGAGTTTATTAAAAAAATATCCCTCTTTACACTAAATAAATCATAAAATAAATAATAAAAGAATAAAAGAAAGAAACAATATAATACGCTAAAGTTAATTCTCACCCAGGCTGCATATGATAGATATATAGATAGATAGAATTAAATACCTAACTGTAAATAATATAAATTGAAATATATTCATTATTTTGCTGCTTAAACCCTTAAATAGACTGCTAATAGCCCTGCGAGAGGTCCAGTTTGCTCTCTCTCTCTCTCTCTCTCTCTCTCTCTCACACACACACACACACATAGTTTCAGTAACACACAGCATTTGTTTTAAACTCTCTGAATAAACATGGCACCAAATTTTGCAAAACAGATTTCAGTTAAACTCTAGAGAGTCTGGAAACAGCCTGAGGACACACACACACACACACACACCGTTACTCTGAGGGAGGTCAAGTTAAAGACTGACACGATCACTGTGTGTGTGTGTGCGTGTGTGTGTGTGTGTGAGATTGTAAAGCCCCTGGAGCAATTACAGTCCACTGATTGGGGGGTAATTGGAGGCACATGTGAGCTTATGTATATTTATATGTATGTATGTATGTGTGTGTGTGCCTCTGTGTCTATTTTTATATATGTGCATGTGTGTTCATTTTCAATTTTGTACACAATCCTCAAAAACTGAAAGATAATAAAAAAAAAGAGAAATAACCCATTTAAAGGGAAATTAATCGCAAATCGTGAAATATGAGTCAAGAGTTTCAGAAGAAAATGTGCTTAGGTTTGCCAAGATATTAAAGTCTACGATCAAAGTTACAGATCTCAACAGAATCGAATTTCTCGAATTCTCTCAAGATCCAACATTGTTATGCATTCATTTTATAGCTCTATGTCAACCATTGACTCAGTTGTGTGTATTTGTATTTTAGACAAATGTGAGGCGAAGTTGATGGCTAGCTGAGATCTCTAGGGGACTTTTCAACACAGCAACCAATGGTGTATGTTTGGAGGCAGGGCTTTCTGTTTTTACAACCAATGGAAGACAAGTGAGTGTTAAGGAAACCTATCTGAAAACAGTCACTATTTTTGGTATTACTGTTCAGAGACAATAGCTGCACAGAAAAGACCCACTTTGTGTTTAAACACAAAGAACAGAGAACAGCACAAGAATCAACATGGAAATATTCCTGTGATCAGAGTCAAACTAAACCATTCCAGACCACAAAAACGTGTGTGTGTTTTCTCTGGCATAGTATAGCTCTATTATGTGCCGTATGCTGATCTGTGCAGGAAACAGACACACTTAACTCACTGAAGTGTGGCATTCTGGGACAGCTGGAGGCCTTGCTGCACAAATAAAGACCTAGTAATATCTACAGCAATCTGTCTCTGTGTGTGACTCTAATTCAAGACATCAATGAACAGAACGCAAGCCAAATCACACACACACACACACACACACACACACCCTGAAACACACAATCCTCTAACCACAGAAAGTGCTATTGAGATTCAATATCAGTGTGCAAACAAAGTACAAATAGTAAAAGTTCATGGAGGAGTGTTGTTAGTGTGTGTGTTTGTGTGGGCATGTTTTGTGACATATCAGGACACAACTCTGTATAATGACATGGGTATGACACGGGTATTACAAGAAGAGGGCGACTTATGAGGACATACATGTCCCCATTTTTCAAAACACTTATAAATCATACAGAATGAGTTTTTTTTGAGAAAGTAAAAATGCACAAAGTTTCCTGTGAGGGTTAGGGTTGGTGTAGGGTTGGTGTAGGGCCATAGAATATACGGTTTGTACAGAATAAAAACCATTACACCTATGGGATGAACACACTTTTCACAAAAACAAACGTGTGTGTGAGTGTGTATGTGAACGTGTCTCTCTCAGTGTTTTTTTTCTTGTTTCACCTGAAACATTGTAGAAACTGCACAACAAGGTGTAGGCAACCATCCACGGCACCTTAACAACGTAATGGTGAGTTTTGCACTTGAAAATCTTCCTTGTGCAAAATTCATTCAGAAAATTTAAAAATGTAGTTTGAATGTAACTGAGAAAGCATGCTTTTATACACACACACACACACACACACACCTGCTGACCTTTAGAACCATTATGGCATTTCCACGACAGGTGCTGATGAGAGAATGCTGGTCTCATATCCCACTAAAAGACACGACCAGCAACACTCGATGGCCAGTGTGTGTGTGTGTGTGTGTGTGTGTGTTTAGAGAAAGCCAGTTTGCTTCTCTCTTTCATTAGAGCAGCTGTAGGAGGGCTCTCAGGCAGGGCTGTGCTGTGCTGGTTGTTGTGTAATGGTGTTTAGTCTCAGTCAGCGTTGTGATGTTTATTGTCTTGTACAGTATCTAACTCCCCGTGCAGGACAGACACATTCCTGATCCGCTCCTCAAAGCTGAAGCATTTCTGAAGTTGGTTTTGCACAAATACAACGATAGGCTTGCCAGGTTTTCTATATTTTCATTGCCCAACAAACTTGGTGAAAGGGCTTTCTTGAGTTTGATTAATTTCAGTTAAAAAGCAAGGCTTAAAGTTAAAAGTATTTTATTATCGAATAATTATTTTCATACTAAGCATCATAACTTATATACTGCAGATACTGTAGATAGATCCAAATGCACAGTGATGTCAAGTGAACTTCTACAGAAATTTACTCTGTGTTTATGGAGCAGACAAAACTTTTGTGTGCGTGTGCCGTGTGTGTAGATATAAAGAAGAAAAGAGAGACAGCTGTTATCATTACAGAGCTAATATTAGACCCTCACGTGAAAACTCTCGGCTCTTTCTCTCTCTCTCAGATGCAAAAGGAAAGACAGAGAGAGTATAAGATCAAAAGTCAAGATGAAAGTCATGTGCAGTATAATTGACTGCGGTCAGTGTTTGTTGCTTATGTAAATATGTCTTCCTACAGGTAATGAACTCAACCCATTTCCCATGATGCCTCACTGGAAAGGTGAAAACATGCAGCAGGTTTAATAAGCCTTTAAAATAATCAGGCACAGACTCATGTTTCACTGACCCACAGCTTTACCTGTACTCCGTCTGGCAGGAATGCATTCTGGGAATTGCCCTGAATTCCAGCCTGATCCCGTCACAGAACTGCTTCTCTACTGTATATGAAGATTCAACACATGAAGACAAGAAGGACACCAAAAGATGTAATCGTGGCAACACTGAAGTCAAAGGTCAATGAAGACAAGTGCCAATCTCATCCCTAAAGTGAACACATATGTACGAATACACTTGTACCTTTGGGGTCCCTTAACATAAGATACAACTGAAACTTGCCTTTATCAAAATGTGTGCTATTTTTCATGCTGTTTATGTACAAAATCATTCCATATCTCATATTGTGTATTATGCTTTTTCATGACTTTTATGTGCAAAATGTAGCATCTCAATTTCATGCTATACTTCAGACTATTATGTATTAAATCATCACACGCCATATTTCAAGCTATTTTCCTGACTTCTACATATACAATTATATATATATATATATATATATATGTTTTTTTTTTTTTTTGCTATATTAACATTTATTATTAATAAATTATTTACCCACATATTTATAATAATTGTATATATTTAAAAAAATAATTTTATAATTGTTATAATAATTACTTTACTAATATTTTTTTTATTCCCCACTGAAGCAGTCATTCGGTCAAAAAGGTGTTAAAATAATTCATTTGCATTTGTGCATTTATGATTCACAAATTGCTAGTTGTGAAATTACCGTTAGATAAAGAGTTGCCATTTTATTAAAAAAATGCTTAAATGTAATTCCCCACCACAAAATGTTTAAAACAATACATAATTTGAGATGTGGTGGAAATGGCATTTGATGGATTAAGATAAACTGGCAGAATTCTCCTGTGACTGCACATATAAACACTGCTGGACATGGTTAGTACACAAATTCAATAAACTAGACCTAAAAGGGTCCTTTAAAGGAGTTTCTAAAAGTGCACAGGGCCAAACGTGCCCAGAAACAAACAGACACACACACACACACACACAAGACACACACACAAACACAGACAGACAGAGCAGATAAACGTCCAAAGAATGTTTTCTGGACACCATGTAGAAATAGAGCGAGAGAGAAAGAGAAAGTAAGAGAGAGAGAGAGATTTTCTCTGTGTAGATCCACCTGGACTGAACTCAAAGCCTGGCGTGTACACACACACACACACAGCGCTGGCTCTGTGTTTATGCTGACACAGCGGACAGACCCACATTTCCACAAACACACGGCCTGTCCCACACACACACACACACAGAGCCAGAGAACAGCATGTGCAGATCCCGGCAGGACAGCAGATCTACATTCGCTCAAACTAGTCTCACATTAACTGCAGCAAATCACACAAGATTCTGGACAAAAGCCTGAAGGAATCCTGTTAGAAAACTGTTGATCTTCCTGTGGGTGACTCATAGCTATTCGGTCCTGCGTAACTCTGCTTTTTTTTTTTTTTAGCAGTTTCAGCCTCAAATGAGGCCTACTACACAGTCACAGAAAAATTAAATTAAAAAAATGCATAAATCATAAGAGCTCACCAAACCAGTGAGTGTCATACTGACTGGCAGGTTTTCCATCTCATTAATATGATGTTACATTTTTTGTTCATATTTTGAATTTGTTATTTTATAAGTTTTTTTTTAAACTATGTATTTTCAGTGTTAGTGTAATTATTGTACTTCAGCGTAAACTATTAAAGTTTTTAAATTAAACTAACTGATATAAAATATGTTTGTTTTTTTATATTCATATTTAAATCAGATATTAGAAATGCTGTTTTGGCAACTAACTGAATGAAAATAAGTTTAAAAAAATATACATTTTTTTTATTTCCATTAAAATGTATTTTATTTGATTTTAAGTACAGAAATATATTTTTGAAAGGGCTTTAGTATAGTGATAAAAACCCTGGTGGGTGGATCCTGGGAGTTAAAAGTCATTGAGTTAACGAGTTCAAGGCTGAAACAGCAGTGTTCAGAGGAAACTCCTGTCTTCCGGTCCACAAATAAAATACTGAATCTGCAATAAGACACATATACACAGTATAACGAGTAGGAAGAATGAGTATTAGTAAGTAATTGATTTATTTTATATAGCGCTTGTTAAACATAAATTATGAAACAAAGACAATTTCAGCTGTAAGAAGATAATAGTTTCATTATTCGGCTCAATTCAATAACAGCGTTAAGATGTATCATTACCAGCATATTCAGGTTTAGTTTGCTCTCATTTGAAAGTACCAGGCAAATTAAAATCTGTAATAATTAACCCTTTAAACTCTTCTAAATATGAAGTAACTCGACCTGATCTGTCTATCATCTGTTGCACTGACCAGCTGACTGAACCGACTGACTGATTGGTTTGTTGGTTGGGCCATTTTTACACTACAACTGGTTTCAGTGGTTTTAAAAATAACCTGGCTCCAACAAATCTAAAACTGATTCGATCTGGTTTATGAATGTACCTGCCTGCAGAACAGAAGACTAGTTTACCCCCTGAAGTAAATATAACACCCACACACACACACATTATCAAGTCGTCCTTAGCTTGTGTGTCATGACTGTATCACAGACCGCTTGTAAAATTAAATATCAATGAACACGTGTGAGCTGAAGGTTATAAAAGCGGATTGATCTCGTAACAGGGTTCATGTCTGTGAGGGAAGCACAAAACTCAAAGCGTCTGTTTACAGTGAGCAGTTTTAATAAGCGCACGCCCCGCTGCGCTCGCATCTCGCATGATTACAAAATAAAGCTGAAAAATTCAGTCCCTCTGTTCGGTTGAAAACCAGCGCCAAACTCTTACTCTGTCCCGACAAATTAGTGTTAACAGCACAAGTCTGGCCATAAAATCCACATATGCTGAAAATATCCTCTCTGTGTCTGTAAATCGTGCCTGACAGGTCTCCTGAACACACACTGTACACACAAATACACACACATGCTGCGGATATTAATGGACTTGAGGGCATTTAAAGCTCAGTAGCACAAAGAGTCACGGAGAACAACTGTTCTAGATGACCCATGATTCAATTCTACAACAAATATAGACAAGTATGGACTTAAGTTTAGGTAACACTGTTTTTAAGGGTATAATAATTACATGCAAATAATCCTAAAACATCCTTTTGTGCACCAAGGCTGCATTTATGTGATCAAAATACAGTAAAAACCAGTAATATATATTCAATTTCAAATACAGTTTTCTTTTTTAAATTATATTTTAAAATGTAATTTATGACTGTGAATCAAGAGTTATATAATATTTTATCATCATTACTCCACTCCTGTTTTCTGTCGAAAAACCAATTATTTCACAGATAAAACCCTAAAAAGAAGCAGGATGTATTTATCTCATCACATACCATACACTTAGTCAATACAGCAAAGGGTTCTTCCTCATGAGAACATTTGTTTCCTGGTGGAAGGAGAAAAACCTGTGCATATTGCATAATGATTCCTGGAAAAGATGTAAACCAAGGCAATCAGAGCTTGGCATTTTGAGAAACTGTAGCCATTCAGGACGTCATTGAACATCTAACGATGGAGTGAAAGAGACACACCTAAAATAAAAACATCTGCTACAACTGCTCAATCCGTCATTCCTTCAGGACACAGAGAGAGAGAGAGAGAGAGAGAGAGAGAGAGAGAGAGAGAGAGAGAAGAAGAAGAGAGAGAGAGAGAGCAATGAAGGAGAGAGAGTGCATGAGAGAGAGAGGGGATGAGAGAGGAGAGAGAGAGAGAGAGAGAGAGAGAGAGAGCATGAGAGAGAAGAGAGAGAGAGAGAGAGAGAGAGAGTGCCTGAAAGAGAGAGAGAGAGAGAGAGAGAGAGAGAGAGAGAGCCTGAAAGAGAGAGAGAGAGAGAGAGAGAGTGCCTGAAAGAGAGAGAGAGAGAGAGAGAGAGAGGGAGCATGAGAGAGAGAGAAGAGAGAGAGAGAGAGAGAGAGAGAGCATGAGAGAGAGTGCATGAGAGAGAGAGGGGATGAGAGAGAGAGAGAGAGAGAGAGAGAGGGAGCATGAGAAGAGAGAGAGAGAGAGAGAGAGAGAGATGCCTGAAAGAGAGAGAAGAGAGAGAGAGAGAGAGAGAGAGCCTGAAAGAGAGAGAGAGAGAGAGAGAGAGTGCCAAGAGAGAGAGGAGAGAGAGAGAGAGAGAGAGGGAGCATGAAGAGAGAGGAGAGAGAGAGAGGAGAGAGAGAAGAGAGAGAGCATGAGAGAGAGTGCATGAGAGAGAGAGGGGATGAGAAGAGAGAGAGAGAGAGAGAGAGAGAGAGAGGGGGCATGAGAGAGAGAGAGATGAGGGCATGTTTAAAGAAGGAAAAAAACGTGAAGAAAAGCAAAAGAAAACAAGATCACAATGAATACTGAAGGCGGATTTTCATTTCGAAAACACGGAGACTTTAAAGAGAACACAAACACAAAACACACACACACACACAACACACACACACACACACACACACACACACACACACACCACACACACTGGTTTTTATGGTTTACAGGGACTCTCCTTAGGTGTAATGGTTTTTATAGTTGTGCAAAACTGTATTTTCTATCACCCTACACCAACCTTAAACCTAACCTACCCCTCACAGGAAACTTTGTGCATTTTTTGATTTTCAAGAATCCTCATTCTGTATGTTTTATAAGTCTTTTGAATTACAGGAACACTGAAAGGGCCATCATAAATCACCTTCACATTGTAATACTTACAGTATGTCATACCCATGTCATCATATAAATGTGTGTCCTCATAAACCACATGCACACACACACACCACACACACAGAATGACACAGAATCACACCATGCATGTCAAATGTGTGTGTAGTAAATTCTTTAGCTAATCACAGATACAGACTTCTTACTTCATGTGGCTTTAAACCTATCAGTATTTCCCAGGAAATGGTGACTGAGGATGGTTTGTCTGTTTGATAATCTTGATAGCAAAATTGCTC